>NC_080173.1:63236102-63366411 GCF_950295315.1 Erinaceus europaeus | reverse complement strand
TCTTTACACTTTGAAAAGAGAAACACTGAGATCCCAGAGGATCCTCAAGATGAGATCCTGAGTTCACATGTCACATACTGATGCTCTGATTCTCTCTCATAAAGAAACATCTAAAAACAAACAAACAAAAAGATACACAAGTGAGCAAAATAGCTCACTTGAGTAGTGCACCGGCTTTTCCATATGCACAGCCCAGGTGCAAGCCTGGGCCCCACCACATTAGAAGAAGTTTCAGTACTGTGGTGTCTTTCCCAGTCTCTCTATCAGTTTCTCAGTCTCTGTTTTCCTTTTACTTGAAAAATATTGGTTCAGAGCATTGAAGCTATGACAATGGTAAGAGAAAAAAAAAAAAAAGCAACTTATGGCTAGGGTCTCACCACCCCCAAACACAAACATAAAATATAGTTTAGCATGGTGTCAAGTGCAAGGACTAGCATAAGAATCCTGGTTCGAGCTCCTGGCTCCCCACTTGCAGGGAGGGTCACTTCACAAGTGGTGAAGCAGGTCTGCAGGTGACTATCTTTCTATCGCCCTCTCTGTCTTCCCCTCCTCTATCGATTTCTCTCTGTCCTATCCAACAACGACAGCAGCAATGGCAACAATAACAAGAACGACAAGGGCACCAACAAGGCAACAAAATAGTAAAAATGGCCTCCAGGAACAGTGGATTCGTGTTGCAGGCACCGAGCCTCATTGATAACCCTGGAGGCAAAACAACAACAAAACCACTTTGGTCCATTTTATTTCACTTTTTAAGTGCACAGGCCTCATCATCTTGTGTCAGTGTGTCAAGCCAAGTCTAGGGCATATGCATTTCTTTTTCTTTTAAAATATTTTTTTAAAAGTTTATGAGAGAGAGAGAGAGAGAGAGAGAGCAAGAAAACAAGAACCAGAGCATCACACTCTGGCACATGGGGGTTGCCAGGCAGGAACTGAACTTGGGACCTCATGCTTGAGAATCCAATGCTTTACCACCTCCCAGGCTTAGCGTGCATATTTCTATGTAACCGTCATTTCCAACCTTACTGCAAACACCTCCCTCATGTCATGTGCTCTTCTCAGAGCCTGCTGCCAGATGGTTCCCCCCAAAATACACCTGACTTCTCTCTTCCTCTATAAAAAGAGGTGTTTTTTTCTTTCTGGTTTGTTTCTGCTGTTACAAATACCACAACAAATCTCTCTTCTTTTTTCTTTTTCTGTATTTGGAAAGAGAAAAGGATCTAATCACAGAAATTCCATTTGTGTATCAAAGATGATGGATATATATATATATATATATTGTGGCTCCTGCAACATTTCACCAATTTGTCTTCCTTCCTTCCTTTCTTTTTTCTTTTTAAGATTTTACTTATTTATTCATGAGAAATATAGGGGGAGAAAGAGAGAAAGAACTAGACATCACTCTGGTACATGTCTTGCTGGGGATTGAACTCGGAGGGACCTCATGCTTATGGTCCAATATGCATCCCCTCTTGGACCATGCCAGTTTGCTTTTCAAAGTGTCTGAGTTTATGCTTATATGCTTCAAGACTATGAGTTCTGAGGTGAGTCCTTAATTTTACGTAATATTGTCTCATGTACCACACCTTCTATAGCAAATGTTTTCCTGTTCATATACAAACAAAATCTTCTGATATGGAGATAAAATCCCCCTCCTACTTCAAGCCTTCTGGCTCTCTCTGAAATACATAAAAAGCAGTGTCACATTGTGGTGTTGCTTACACCCACCCCCCCCCCCCCCCCCCCCCCGGGCCACAGGTTTATCACTGGGCTTGTTGCCTGCGTGAGGAATCCACTGCTCCTGATGGCCATTTTTCTGTTTGTTTATTTGCTTTCTTCTGATAGGACAGAGAGATATTGAAAGGACTGGAGAAGTAGCTAGAGAGAGGCAGATAGATACCTATAGACCTGCTTCATCACTCATGAAGTCTCCGCCTGCAGGTAGGGAAAGCAGGGTTGAACTCAAGTACTTGTGCATGGTAACGCTTGAACTTTACTGGGTATGCCACTGTTTCTACCTTGACCACAGTGGAGAGATTTCCGGCTCAATTCTTCCCTTCTCAGAGTCTGGTGCAGTAGTAGGGGCTGACAATGAGTAGAGGGCTAAGAGCTCAGTCTAATTCTCTTGCCAATAAATTCACTGTTTTTTAAAAAATATTTATTTATTTATTCCCCTTTTGTTGCCCTTTTTTTTTTTGTTGTTGTTACTGATGTCGTTGTTGGATAGGGCAGAGAGAAATGGAGAGAGGAGGGGAAGACAGAGACGGGGAGAGAAAGATAGACACCTGCAGGCCTGCTTCACCACTTGTGAAGCGAATCCCTTGCAGTTGGGGAGCCGGGGTTTTGAACCGGGATCCTTACATCAGTCTTTGTGCTTTGCAGGCATGTGCGCTTAACCTGCTGCCTGACTCCCAAATTCACTGTTTTTATCCCCCAAAGATAGGAAATGACATTGTTTTCAGATTTTTGCAAACTTTAACTCCACCCAAAAAGAAAAAAAGAATTTCTCGTCCACTTCTTGCTTCTTTTGATATTAAGAAAGATTAAAATATTTGCAAGTATCTGATTTCCCTCCTGTTTTGGATGGCACAGAAGAGAGGAGAGCAGACAGACATCTGTGAATACTCCGAGAGTGGAAAAAGCAACAAACAGGTTTCAGCCAGAGCCTGTCAGGTGGTTAGCGGCGCCCACCCAGGGCATGGAGTTTCCTCCTGATTCTGTTGTTCCCTTCTGCCTACAGGAGGGAGAGTGGCTGTAGATGCAGGAGAGGAATAATATGGGCTTGAAGGAGGGAGCTTCATTTTAATTCATTTTATTTTGAGACTGAACTAAAGTCTTGAAGCAAACATGGCAGAACTTTGGGGGCACTGAAAACACCAGAAAAATGAAACTTAAAATTAGAGTGTGCACAGCACCTTGCTAGACAGGTCTAAGGAAAGGTTCATATTGCCTTTTCAAAAAATATTTTACTTATTTTATTTTAATAGAGAAATGCTGAGAGAAAGGCCAGAGTATTTTGTCAGGTGGTTTATGGTGGTGCTGAGAATTGAACTGGGGACCTTGGAAGCTCAGACACGAGAGTTTCATTTCATAATCATTATGATATCTCCTCCACCCAAGTTTTTTCTTTGTCTTTTTTTAAAAATTTCTTTATTGGGGGATTCATGTTTTACAGTCGACAGTAAATACAATAGTTTGTACATGCATAACATTTCCCAGTTTTCCACATAACAAAACAATAATACAACTATGTCTTCTGCCACTATGTTCCAGGATCTTTGTCTTTTTTCCCCCTTTTGTTGCCCTTGTTGTTTATCATTGCTGTTGTTATTATTGTTGTCATTGCTGTTGTTGCTGTTGGATAGGATAGAGAGAAATCGAAAGAGGAGGGGAAGACAGAGAGGGGGAGAGAAAGACAGACACCTGCAGACCTGATTTACTGCCTGTGAAGCGAACCCCCTGCAGGTGGGGAGCCAGGGGCTCAAATAGGGATCCTGATGCTGGTCCGTGTGCTTTCTGCCGTGTGTTTTTGTTCTCTCTCTTTTTCTTCCTTCCTTTCTTCCTTCCTTCCTTCCTTCCTTTCTTCTTTCTTTCTTTCTTTCTTTCTTTCTTTCTTTCTTTCTTCCTTTGTCTTTCTTTTTTTCCCACTTTTGTTGCCCTTGTTGTTATAGCTTTGTTGTGGTTATTATTGTTGTTGTTGATGTTGATGTCGTTCGTTGTTGGATAGGACAGAGAGAAATGGAGAGAGGGAGGAAGACAGAGAGGGGGAGAGAAAGATAGACACTTGCATACCTGCTTCACCTCTTGTGAAGCGACTCCCCTGCAGGTGGGGAACCGGGGGCTTGAACCGAGATCCTTACGCTGTTCTTTGCCACGTGTGCTTAACCCACTGCTACCGCCCGACTTCCCCGCCATGTGTGTTTAACCCTCTGCACACCGCTTGGCTTCCGATCTTTGTCTTTTTAATGCTATTTTTGTTTAAAGTTTTCTTTATTATTATTTAAAGTTTTTTTTATTGATTTATGAGAAAGATAGGAGAAGAGAGAGAAAGAACCAGACATCACTCTGGTACATGTGTTGCCAGGAGTCGAACTCAGGACCTCATGCTTTTGAGAAGCCAGTGCTTTCTTTATCTACTGTGCCATCTTCTGGACCACTTATTCTTTTATTTTTTGTATTATCTTTCTTAACTGGATAGAGACTGTCAGAAACTGAGAGGGGTGGGGGAGACAGAGAGCGAGAGAGACACCTGCATCCCTTCTTCACCACTTGTAAAGCTTTCCCCTTGCAGGTGGGACCAGGGACTTGAACCTGGGTCCTTGTGCATTATGATATGTGTGCTCAACCAGGTGTGCCAACACACGCCCCCTCCTTTTTAAAGTATTCCAAAGTGGCTGCACCAGATTGCATTTTTACCAATAGTGTAACAGTCTTCTGTTCTCTTCAACCTCACAAATACCCGCCATTTTCTGTTTTCTTGATTCAGGCCATTTTCACAGGTGTGAGGTGAAATTTTAGTGTGGTTTTAATTAGCATTTCTCAAATGATAAGTAAAGTGGAGCATTTCTTCTTAAATCTGTTGTGTTCTTTCACCCAATTTCTTTTTCCCCTTCCAGAGCACTGCTCAGCTCTGGTTTATGATGGTGCTGGGGATTAAATCTAGATCCTCAGAGCCTCAGGCATGAAAGTCTTTTTGTTAACTATTATGCTATCTCCTCTGCCCTGGTCCAATTTTTTTTTATTATTATTCTTTTTTTCTTTTGTTGGGTTGTATGTCTTTTTATTTTTTTCTCCAGTGTTATCACTATGCCTGCACTATGAATTCACTGCTCCTGTGGCCTTTTTTTTTTTTTTTGATAGGACAGAAAGAATTTGAGAGAGGAGGGGAGGAAGGGAGAGAGAGAGAAAGATAGACTCCTGCAGACCTGCTTTACCAGGGAAGCCCCCTGCAGGAGGGGAACAGGGGGCTGGAACCAGGACCATTATGAGGGTCCTTGTGCTTGGTACTATGTGCGCTTAACCTGGTGCCACTGCCCACCCTGAGTTCTATGTGTTTTTTATAGATGTTTGGTGTCAATCACTTGTCAGATGGATAATGTGCAAAAAACATCGCCAATTACTGGGTTGCCTTTTTATTTTTGTGTAGTTTGTTTTCAATGTTTAGAAGCTTTTTAGTTTGATGTAATCCAATTTGTTTAATCTTGCTTTTATTTCAATTGCCTATAAAGCTAAGTCTCCAAATTATCTTTGATGTTAAGGTCCTGCAATGTTTTAGTAGTGCTTTCTTCTTGTGTGTTTCACGGTTTCAGGTTTAAACAGGAACAGTATTTTTGAGACTGAGGCATCATTTGTTGCTGCTGTTCTACACACTGGCCTGTGGGCATCAACTGTGTATAGAAGATAAAGGTTGGGACTAGTAGAAGCCACCAAGAGGGTAAAGAGAACTGGGCAATGATTCCAGAAATTTTTATTTATTTATGAATTGTATTTATTTATATTCAATGTCACAGAATTAACTCAAGACCTTGCATATGTGCAATGTGGATGAACAGTCTCCTGGACTCATTTTCTACTCTTTTGCTTAAGTGGGGGGGGGGGTGAGAGACACTTCAGCACTGCTCCACCATCCTCAGACCTCCCTCCCCAGCCCACCCCTACCCCCCACTCGTGGTGATCTCACATGGTGCTGGAAGTGGAACCCAGGGTCTTGGTAAATGATCTCCCAGCCCCTATGGTGGTATTTAGAGACTGAAGAAGATGCGCGTCCAGTCAGAGGTGACTGAGGACTGACCAGAGAGGTGGGAGCAGAGCCAGAGATGCACTGAAGGGAGAAAGTACCCCAATTGTTGGGTAGTGGTGTGCCGGCTAGTTCTGCTGAGAGCGGAAGTGATGAGACCTGAGCCTGGCCTGTGTGGAGGTCGTGATGAAAAGAACAAGTGGAGTGAGTGGTGGGCATAAGTGCCTGCTTGAGTGTCTGTCAAGAACTCACAGGAGAGGGGGTGAAGCTACTTAGCATGTTTCAAAAAGTTTGCTCATTTAGGGAAGGAGAAAAATTTGGAGTAAGGGGTAGCTGAAGGGAGATTTAGAGTCAATTTATTTTTTTTTTAAAGTTTTTTAAATTTAAATTTATTTGAAAGGACAGAGAGAAATTGAGGGGGGAGTGAGACAGAGAGAAATCTGCTGTACTTGTTTCACCGCTTGTGAAACTTTCCCTATGCAGGTGAGGAGCTGGGACTCAAACCCCAACCCTTGCACATGATAATGTGTAAGTTTAATCAGGTGCACCATCACCCAGGCCCCCAGTCAGTTTTTAATGGACATCGTTTCCATGTATTCATAAAAGATGAATATAGGGGGCCAGGTGATAGTGCATAACGGGTTAAGTGCATATGGCACGAAGTGCAAGGACTGGAGTAAGGATCCTGGTTCCAACCCCTGACTCCCCACCTGCATGGGAGTCACTTCACAGGCTGTGAGGCAGGTCTTCAGGTGTCTCTCTTTCTCTTTCTCTCTCTGTCTTCCCCTTCTCTCTCAATTTCTCTCCATCTTACCCAGCAGTAACAACAACAGTAATAACAAGGGCAACAAAATGGGAAAAATGGCCTCCAGGAGCCAAGGATTCGTAATGCAGGTGCCAAGTCCCAGTGATAACCCCAGAGGCAAATATATATATATATATATATATATATATATATATATATATATATATATATACACACACACACACACACACATACACCAGCAACATGGGCTAGAATTGATAATTCAGGGCAGAGTCTCTTCCTAACATCTTTTTCCTCCCTTTTCCTTATTGTTTGGTTTGGAATATTGATCAATGTGTTTAATAATTGTGGTTGAGGTTTCTGTGAATGTCTCTGGTGTTTATTTACCCTTTAGGCAAAATTGTTTCCCTTGAATATGCCTATGGAACTAAGTGGGATCTATTTAATGATGAAAATGCTTTGTGAATACAAATCCCCTGACTTTTGTTCACAGGATCTTGTCAGTTGCTCTCTTCCCACTTAGCTGTTGAGACATCAGCTGAGTCAATAATGATAGTACTAAGAGCTCACTGTGTGCTTTACATGAATTATCTCCTTAGCATCTCTGTGACACACCTATTACTTATTATCCCAATATGACACTGAAAAAGCCAAAACTTGGAAGACTAAACCATGCTGAAGGCTGTGCGTGGTGGCACCTGGCTCTGAATGAACCAGGTCTCGTGTCGAGCCACCTTGAGGAAGAGAATTGCCTTCCAAAGGTGCTGGCCCAGGTTCTTGGCCGCAAGCGGGTGCCAATTCTGAGAGTCGTCACTGCCAGGCTGAGTGGGGCCACAGCCACAGCCTCAGCCTCTCCTGCTTGATGCGCTTCCTGTTCTGCATGTGCGACACCTGCGGGGCTCGGGCAGCAGGGGGCGCTCGTCTGTCACAAGAGGCGGACAAAACAGCCACAGATTGAGGAGCTGCAGAGAGGGGGACAGGCAGCCTTCCCCTATGCCGGCTACCAGTGGGGCTTTCCTGCTCTACATCCTTACCCACCTGAGCAGTAGTGCAGTTACTATTAGCAAAGCTTTTTCACAGGGTTGGGAAAGACTTGTCCGGGTACTAGGGTACTGGGGGGGTGGGGGAAGGAGGCGCCAGCTGAATCTTGGTTGGAGGGTATTGAGGTTAAATAGTTGGGCAAGGAAAGCAGGGGATTTAGCAAGCTGAGCCTTGAGTTCTGATGCTCCGCAGGTGCCCAACTCCCCCCCCACCCCGGGCCCCCCCGCCAGCTTCCTTTCTGAGACCTTAACCACCGCAACTGCTGATATTCTAACTCCCACATGGGAAAAGCAGACCCCCACCCCTTTCTGCAGGGAGGCTACACAGAGAGGGAAGCACCATCCTGTGACTTTGAAGTGAATGTCACTAAGAAGGCAGAGGGGAGGAGCAGGCAGCCCAGGGGAGGGCGGCAATCAAAGAGGAAACCATGTGGTGGGCGCCTGAGCCCTGGCGCCACCACAGCTGTCAGCTGTGTGTGACTGTTGACCAGAGGTGCCCTGGTCTGGGGCAGGAGGGGCACACAGCTGTTCCCGCTGGGAGAAGAGGTTGGATTCTCACCGTTTCTGGGACTCGAAAGCCAGACCAGGGAGCAGAGATGAGAGGGAGGAGTCAGGACCTGATGCTCCCCCTTTCTGAAGGATTCCAGATCTGGCTTGGCTTGCAGGGCCACTTAACTCCAAATTATGGATTAACTCTGGTGGCCCCAGGGCAGCCACTCCCTGGGACACCCCAAAATGCTGCTGGTGGCAGGAAGCAACCAGTGCCCTGCTATGACTGAGTCACAAGTCTAAGCCTTGATTTGGCAATATTGCCCTCTGTTGTTAAAATTTCGGAGGCTCTTGCCAGCCGGTTTAGCTTCACGGGTGGGTAACAGAGACGCGGAGACAACGGCTGGGCAGGGAAGCTGTATTTCTTTATTCAGGACCAACGATTCATAAACTAAGACAAACTAATCACCAAACAGAACTCTGCTGTCTCTTTGCGGCGGCACAAGCACTCTCTCTTACTCTGGAACTCAGGAACCCAGGAACTCTGCCCTCTGGAACTCTCATACTCGGGAACCCTCTGAAACTCTTCCACTGTGGAACTCTCTCTTACTCTGTAACTCTGAAACTCTCGAACTCAGGAACTCTTGGACTCAGGAACCCTCTCTTGGGGTTCCTTGGGGCGGGGCCAAGCAGGCCCGCGAAATTAACAGGACTGATGCAATTCTCTTGGCGGGGAAGAACTACCCAATGTAAAGCATACAACAATTCCCCCTTTTCTTTTTAACTAAATGACTATAGTATCAAGGGTGTGGGGTGAACAGAAACCTATATCGTACAGGCATTTTTTTTTTAAAAAGAAACTGGCACAAACTAAACTTTATCAGCTTAAAAAAAAACATTTCTTGTCTCTAGGGGGCTACTTGCCTCGACGGGCATTTGCATGGGGGCGGGGAACGGCCTAGAGTCTCAAAGGCAGCTGGCTGCAACTTACTTACTATGAAACAAAACTTGTTATTAGCATATCTTACTGTACGATCTAACGTTTCTAATAGAGAAGGAATTTGAGACTTTTACATATCAACAACGTCTTTTAACCTTTTGTTACACCCATTCAAGATGGAGACACACCCTAGATGTGGGCCGGAGAGGAAACCTCAGGCATGAGAATAATTAGCATAGCCATTGTGCGATCTACCATTTCTAATAGAGAAGGTAATGGAGAGTTTTACATATCAACAAGTCTATTTAACCTTTTGTTTAGACTAACTTAGTTAAAATATATTGATTGTTAACTAATTTTTACCTTAGACTTTAAATGTAAGTTAATTTTATCTTTATGAGAATTACATTGAAAACCTTTTTTATTTAACTTTGACTAGTAAGAATTTAGCCTTAAAGCTACTGTTTACCAAACTTTAAACATACACATAAACATGGTCATTAATACACAAGGAGAGAAACCTTTGTTACGAAGACATGTCATTTTAAACACAAATTTAAATCTATACTGTCTTAGTTGTTGCGGGGGGGGGGGGGGTTTCACCATCCGGAGGTGGCTTCCTGCGCAGCTTCACTTTTAGGAATTGCAGGTTGCGATCTCTGCACAAATCTCTGCGTACTCCAGCTTATCTGCCTTCAGACCGGACCAGCGGCTGGAGATCTCGTGTGCCCAGTTTCGGCAGGGAGTCTGGGGGTCCGGGAGGCCCGGGATGGTTCCAGAATTCATAGAAAGAGGGCAGGCAGGCCAGTTTTGTAGAAGGCGTGGGCCTAGGTGCCCAGGGGTGGCGGCCCTGCCCCATGGCCCTGCCATGTCTGCTGCCCTGTTCGCAGTGGCCGAGCAGCGTGGAGGGATCCCGCGTCCAGTGCCCTGCGCCACGCGGTGGAGAGCTGGCTCCTGTGGGCTGTCCTTGGGCTCTTGCGTGTTGGCCTCGGGCTCTTGCATGTTGGCCTTGGGCTCCAGGGGCTCTTGTGTGCTGGCTTCGGCCTCCTGCGGGCTGCGGGGCTGCGGGGCTACGGGGCTGCGGGCGCGGTGCGCAGGGTTGTCTGGGCGCAGCCGGCTGGCTGGCTGTTTAACCAGGTGGAAACAGCAGCTCCGCGCCTCGCCTCCCTCCCGCTGGCTCTTCCGGCTGGCTGTTCTGAGTTCGCCCGAGCAAGTGGAAACCACAGAGTGGTCCAGAGATAAATGTTCCAGAAACAGCAAAACAGTCTAGTGAAGAAAGAGCAGAGGCCTTTGGAGATCTCTTCACAAGCAGAAGAGAAGGCCATAGTGCATAGGTAGCCAAATTGTCTTTACTTATCTGAGAGATGCGCAGGTCAGGTCCTCGTGGGCGCCATTTGTTGTTAAAATTCAGAAGGCTCTTGCTCTACAGACTGAGCATGAGACTCTTAATCTCAGGGTCGTGGGTTCGTGCCCCACGTTGGGCGCCATTTGTTGTTAAAATTTCGGAGGCTCTTGCCGGCGGTTTAGCTTCACGGGTGGGTAACAGAGACGCGGAGACAACGGCTGGGCAGGGAAGCTGTATTTCTTTATTCAGGACCAACTATTCATAAACTAAGACAAACTAATCACCAAACAGAACTCTGCTGTCTCTTTGCGGCGGCACAAGCGACTCTCTCTCTTACTCTGGAACTCAGGAACCCAGGAACTCTGCCCTCTGGAACTCTCATACTCGGGAACCCTCTGAAACTCTTCCACTGTGGAACTCTCTCTTACTCTGTAACTCTGAAACTCTCGAACTCAGGAACTCAGGAACTCTTGGACTCAGGAACCCTCTCTCGGGGTTCCTTGGGGCGGGGCCAAGCAGGCCCGCGAAATTAACAGGACTGATGCAATTCTCTTGGCGGGGAAGAACTACCCAATGTAAAGCATACAACAGCCCTCCCCATCCCACTCCCATTTGCTCAGATTCAGGGCTCTGAATCAGGGGAGCCACACACAAAAGGACAAATAAAGCCCCCTTTCCACATATAGTGTTGGCATTCCCTCATCCACTCCAGAGCTGTTTATTTTATTTTGGGATAGAGACAGAGAGAAATTGAGAGAGGAAGAGGAGATAGATAGATAGATAGATAAATAGATAGGCCTGCAACCCTGCTTCATCACTTGTGAAGCTACCTCCCTGTAGGTGGCAACTGGGAAGCTTGAACCCAGGCCCTTGTTCACTGTAATGTGTGCACTTAACTAGGTGCAAACCTCCCCATCTGTTCTGCCTCCTACCAGTCAAACTTGGCTATACTTTCTGTGGATTAGACCTAAGGAAACACAAGAATCCTATGTGCAGCAAGCATGGGCTGGGGAGATAGCTCAATGGTTATGCAAAGAGACTCTCATGACTGAAGCTTCAAAGTCTCAGTTTCAGCAGAGAAGCTGAAGATTAACTTCTCATGAGAGAAGCAATGGCTAACTTCTTAGTGGAAGAAAAAATGCAGTTGGCAACAATCTTCCACTTCCTCTCAGCATAAACAGGCCTTTCTATTGCTGTAATCAAAGTGGCCTTGGGCATGACCTTAGAAGTTGCTATTTCTGTCCTAGTTTGTTCACAATCCAAACAAGTTGTACTCTTTTTATACAGAAAAGAAAAAAAAAATACCTGTTAAGCCTGTTGTTATGAATTACTATGGGAAAGTTAATAATTGTACAAAACTCAAATGCTATTGTGCTCAGGGTCCAGTTTCTTTTTTTGGACATAAGACTGGCTGGGTCTGCTAGCAGAAAAGCTTTGGTGTGTCCCACCTCCCTTTCTGAGAATCTGATAACACTCCCACAGTACCTCTGATTCTTTTGACTCATGATGAATCTTTCAAAAGCCCCAGTAGTTTACAATTCAGTATATGGTCCTCATTGTGAAAATAAAACCAACATGTTCTAGAAAAAATATGTGAGCATAAAGAAGAGATTTAGGAATCATTTACTTCTTCAAAGGTAACTGCTGTGACATTTGTATATACCCAGGTGGTCATGCTAATATTTTTCCTATACAGTTGTGATAAATCGATAGTCACCTTTGTCCTACTCATTCATTTAGCATCTCTTCAAATTATTTATGCATTCTTTGTGAACATCTATTTAGTGATTATATAAGACTCCACCATATGAATATATCATAAGTTATTTGACTCTGATGTAACTATCTAAGTACCTCTAGTCTTTGCCATTATAAGTTGTACCACGATGGACATATCTGTGCATAAAGATTTTTGACATTTTAGTTTATAACCTTAGGATGAAGTCCCAGAAGTGGAATTATGAGGCCAAGAGTTCAAACATGTTTAAACCTCTTGATATATTTTCCTAAATTGCCTTCCAAGTGAGCTGTATTAATTTATGCTTTATTAGGAGTCTATAAAAGTGTTGAACATGTCACATTCTTTCCAGCAATCAATATACACTTCTTAAAATTAGTTTTTAACTACTCCCATCCATTCTTCTTATAAAACAAAACATTATAGCTGGGCTGACATTGGTTTCGAAGATCCTCATTCTGCTCTTCCCTGTAGCTATAGCAAAACCCACTGCTAGCTGCTGGCTCTGAGCTCTTTCTGGCCCTTTTCTGTATCTGCAAACCTGACCCAGTGTACTGCTTGAATTTATATACCTGCTGGTCTCTTAAAAAAAAATGTATCCCTTTTCTTTCCCTAGAGTAGAGATTGGCAAGCTTTCTGTAAAGGGCCAGGTAGTAAATACTATAGGCTTGGTGGGCCAGTTTGCTACAGCTACTTAACTCTGCTGTGCTGTGCAAGACATATGTGAGCAAATGAGTATGGCCCTGTGCCAACAAAACTTTATTTAACAAAATAGTCACCAGGCTAGGTTTGGCCTACAGGCTGTAATTTCTATCCCCTGTCCTAGACTAAATTCCTTGGAACAAAAGTCAAGTGGAGGCCCTGAGGACCTGTCACAGGGATATGCACAAAGGTTTGCTTATGACTAGGTGGGGGTGTGGCTGGTATATTCAGGTTGATATATATATATATATTCCCTTTTGTTGCCCTTGTTTTATTGTTGTGGTTATTATTGTTGCTATTATTGATGTTGATGTTAGATAGGACAGAGAGAAATGGAGAGAGGAGGGGAAGGCAGAGAGGGGGAGAGAAAGAGAGACACCTGCAGACCTGCTTCACCACCTGTGAAGCGACTCCCCTGCAGGTGGGGAGCTGGGAGCTCAAACCGGGATTCTTACACAGGTCCTTGTGCTTCGCGCCACATGCGCTTAACTCGCTGCACTACCGCCCGACTCCCGTGGTTGGTGTGTTCAGCATTGAACTTGGGAATCTGGGATAAGTAGAAGGGTGTGGACTGGAGTCACCTTGCATGCCTTCCTTTGTATTCCCTGAAACTGGATTCTTTAGTGGGAAGAGAGAGAGGAAAATGAAGGGACTTTCCAAAGTGAGGTAAATTCCTTTGACCCTGGAGGTGGGAGATTACAGTGCTTCAGCCTTTCTCTACATTTCTGACCCTCAGGTTGACCTTAGACACTGCTTTTTGTGATCACAGCACAAGTTGTAGAGAAGTCAGACCTGAACATCCCAGGCAGGTTAGAAGTTGGGACATTGATAACGTAACTACTAGCAGAGGAATAAAAATAATCAGCATTTGTTGGGTACTCACTATGCACCAGCACACCAGAGATACCCAACAGTGAAATAATGACAAGTGCCAACAGTGAGATCTGTACTCCTGTTATATAGATGAGAGCACAGAAGGACATAGAACTCAGGCCTTTTGCTCAGGCTCTCACGGCTGGTGGGTAGTGGGGGCAAAGGCTTTGAATCTCTGGCATCTGGTTTCAGGACCTTGTCTCCTGGCCACTGCTCTGCCTGCCTCCATGAGACCCTTCCAGCTGCCTGCACAATGCCCATCCTACCCTTCCTCCTGAGCATCAGGACCTTGGACAAACACCCAGTGGACAAGCTAGTTTTCAGTCTCATGGGTGTGAGTGCTCAGTGAGGTGTATGGGGTGAGCTCTTTGGCTCTTTCTCTTTCATACCAACTAAATACAAACACAATGACTGCAGCTCCATGGCCACAATAAAGCCACCTTTTGGATGGAAGTTACATGCTGAGGATGGTGGCCAGGCTGCTTTACCTTACTTTATTCATTCATTTAGTCATTAATTAATTAATTATAATATTTATTTATTTATTCCCTTTTGTTGCCCTTGTTTGTTGTTGTAGTTATTATTGTTGTTGTTATTGATGTCATTTTTGTTGGATAGGACAGAGAAATGGAGAGAAGAGGGGGAGATAAAGACAGACACCTGCAAACCTGCTTCACTGCTTGCAAAGTGAACCCTCTGCTGGTGGGGAGCTGGAGGCTCGAACCAGGATCCTTATGCCAGTCATTGCACTTTGCGCCACCTGTGCTTAACCAGCTGCTTTACGGCCCGACTCCCTCATTTATTTATTTTGTAACACAAGAGAGATATAAATCTCTATCTTGTTTAGGCCACATTGATCAGGTTTCTCTTACAGGAAGATAAATGTAATTCCTGAGTGCTAATGCCTCAGAGAAGAAACCAGAGCTACTCTTGTAACTCACAAGAAATTTCTAAGAGGAGTCCACTTCACAGGGCCCAAACACACAAACACATATCTTTCACCCTGTCCACCCCCCATAGTTACAGAGCCATCAAATGCAGTGGTAAAAAATGAATGAAGAAGGGCCCGGCAGTGGTGCATCCAGCTAAGTGCACATAGTACTAAGCACAAGGACCTGCTTGAGGATCCAGGTTAGAGCCTCTGGAGCAGGGGGGATGCTTCATAAGTGGCAAAGCACTCTTCAGATATCTATCTTTCTCCCTCTGTCTCTCCCTCTTCTCTCAATTTCTCTCTGTCCCATCCAATAAAAATGAAACAAAAAGCCTCCAGGAGCAGTGGATTCATAGTGCCAGCAATAACCCTGGAGGCAAAAGAAAAAAAAAAAGATTGAAGTGTAGGTCACTGCAATCACAAGACAGATTGAACTGAAGTGGAATCCGAGGGGAAGAAGGGAATGAAGTAAACGCAGAAGTCCTTGGAGGAAGGAAAGGGTTTTTCTTACCACCTCTGAGAGGAGTGACCCCAAAAACCTAAGAACTGAGGCTGAAAGTCATGTGTCCTTTGAGGAGCAAGAGCCCAAATTATCTGACAGTCCTGAACAGAGCACATGAAAGACTGAATACTATGGACCTGCAGCACAGAGCTGTGGCATATATGTTTTAGATCTCTGGGGTTGACCAGTTCACCCTAAGACAGCTTCACATAAACTGCCCACCTCCTTTTCATTGTGCAGCACCACTGTGAAATTACCACTGGGGGGGACAACGGTAATCTTGAACCTTCCAGCCCAAGGTCCAGCTGAAGCACAGCCATTGCATGTTCCCTTTACATGGCCAACATTCAAAAACCCATTTGTTACTAACCTACTGGGCCTTAGTTATTTGCTTTTATTTTATTTACATATGCTTTATTTTATTTTACCGGAGCACTGCTCAACTGTTTTATGACAGCGCTGGGGGCTGAACCTGAGACCTTACAGCTTCAGACATGAAAGATCCAGAGCTTAATTATTCAGTAAGGCCTGCCACTCAGAGATTCAGCATCATTTCATTTACTATCATTTCATGCTCAGATCTCCACGAGGGGCAAAGCTCACTCAAAGCAGAGATTGCAATTCAAGATCAGGCAGCCAAGAAAGACCAAGTTGTGTCTTTAGGGCTCCATTGGTCAGAATTTGCTTAGCTCCCATCCACCTAAAAACAGCCCATTGTTTCCTCAGTGGAAAGTCTGAGGCTCAGGTGCCCCAGTGGTCCAGTTGTGTGAGTCAGATGAGAGGCAGGGGCTCCCAGTCAGCCTCTTGCCCAGGAAGACTAAGATACAGTGGAAAGTTTAGTTCCAGGCCACAACAAAGAGGAGAAAATCCTTGCAAAGTATCTTTGCAAAGAGCTTCCACTGTGCATTAACCTTGAGAGAAAGTCCCTGACTGAGGCCGCACACTCAGCCTTGTCCTCTGACAAGTGCAGCCCTTCCAAGTTCTCCCTCAGACGGCTCCTTATCACGACCATCTGCAGATTGCCTTCCAGTTGGCATATTGGCTGCACAGATAATGTAGGTATTTTCAGACAGCCCAGAGCAGGAAAGATAAGGGAGGAGTGCTGGGTAAAACTTGATTGAGTGGCCTAGATAAATATACCGTACCATAGGAAATCGAAATGCAAAAATCAGGATCAGGAGCAACTGAAATATTTAAAAAGATAGAGAAGGACCCTCAGTCCCAGGGAGCAGCCTCACCCCTTCATAGCCTGAGCTCCTGAATATTGCAAAAGATAATAGAGTGGAGAAAGTCCCAGAATAGAAACTCGCCATTATGGGAGACAGAATGACAGGGTCTGACTTACAAATGGGATTATAATTAAGAAAGGAGAAGAAACAAGAGGGACTCGAGGTTTGATCCTTCCCTTCTGGTCTCACTTAGGTTGTCCTCTGGGAGAATGCTCCCCTCTCTTGTGGGTTTCTGCCTCTGAGAACATCTCCCATGTTCTTCCTCCTTGAGGATGTGAAGGAAGAGAGCTCTCCCATTGGACTGGCATAAGAGGTCTTCTAGTGAGAGGTGAGATGTGGCAGCTGTGACCAGAATTCCGTTAGTGACTGAGTTGTGGATGTGAGACCATGTTTTGTCCTCTCAACAGAGGAGTTTGGGATGAAATGTCAAGACAGTCAGAAGTAGGCAAGTACATGTCCTCAGAATTAATTTTATCTCCAGAGTTGATACAAGGGCTGCCCTTGTTCCAGTCATAAGGAGAGGGGAGAGAGAATGTTTGGAGGACATAGCCACATAGCCCCAGACCCAGGCTTGAATATGGCACCCCCCCAGCCCATGATGGCATCTGCTGGTGGGCAGAGTCTCTAGGAGAGCTACTTGTCAGCCTGAGGTCTTCACTTCTTCTTTCTGGCAGGAGCACTCAGAGGGTGAGCTGGGTATATTCTTCTGTCAGTACAAATAGAGTCTGTAGGCAGAAGCACTTCTTGGCCAAGGTGTGGTGGTGTCTTTCCTCATTTCCTTATATATAGGTGATTAGCCCCCAATATCACCACCAACCTGGACTTCAAGAGGGTGAAATGTTGATTCATATCCTTTCCTTTCCTTTCTTTCTTTCTTTCTTTCTTTCTTTCTTTCTTTCTTTCTTCTTTCTTTCTTTCTTTCTTTCTTTCTTTCTTTCCTTCTCTCTTTCTTTCTGCTACCAGGATTATCACTGGAGTTCTGTGCCTGCATAACTCCACCATTCCTGGCAACCATTGTTTTGATAGAGGATGGGAGAGAGATACAGAGAGAGAGAGAGAGAGGGAAGGAGGGAGAGAGAGAGAGACTTGTAGCACTACCACAGTTCCTTTCCACTTTTTATGAAGCACTTATGCAAGCAAGTGGGGACCTGGGACTTAAACCTCATGTGTGGCTGGTTCCTACTTTGTAAAAAGTGGTCCTTTTAGCTTCCTTGAGAATAAACTCAAAGATAGAAGGTAACCAAGCCAAATCATCAGCATCTAACTAAAAGGGAGATTATGCTTCCTGAGCTGGCTTTTCAGGAGGAGAACAATGATCCATGAGCACAGACCAGCCCTCACAGCCAGCATGGAGAGGGGACTCTCATAGCCTCAGGCATCTGCCAGCACTCCCAGGGCAGGGCTGTGCGCTGTGTATCTGGCATTGCAACCTCCATAGTGACTGTGGCTTTGGCTTGGTCTTCTCAGTATCTCTTCCCCATCACAACCCCACCACAATCAATATACACACACTTCCTCTGGATTGAGTTGGCAGCTGTGAGAGACAGATCTGTCAGTTCACGCCACCTCCCCCATCTTCCGCACAACCATAACCCAATCCCTCCCTGACTTCTGTTTTTAAGAGCAAAATCAATATACAAAACACTCAAGTGATTCAGAGGGTGTGGTGTAGTTTATCTATGATTTTCCCCTTCATAGAAGCAGCTTGGCATTTCCTTAAACAATGAAACCCTTTCTCTTTAGAAATGAAACATGGCCTCAGAGATCTTGGCTCATAGTTAGATTTCGACTCTCTTGAGGGCTCCATGAAGAAGGTACACAGGCAGCAGACAGGTGTCTCCTAGGCCTGGAAACAGAATGAGCCTGTATTTCTCAGGAACTTGCAAGACTGTTTCTATGCTGGAAGAATGTTCTATAGCTGCCCAGGACTCCAGCTGTATGCCTAGACCCTATAAGTCAGGGTGACTAATTGTACTCAGTGGCCGTAGTAGTCACAGGTCAAGAAAAATAAGACAGGGGCCAGGTGGTGCTGCACCAGGTTAAGCACACACATTACAGTGTGCAAGGACCTCAGTTCAAGCCCCTGGTCCCCACCTGCAGGGGAAAGCTTCACAAGTGGTGAAGCAGGGTTGCAGGTATCTCTCTGTCTCTCCCCCTCTCTATCTCCCTCCCCTCTCAAAAAAAAGAAAATAAAAGAAAAATAGGACAAAAGGTTTACATGACTCACTGAATTCACTCTAGGACAAGAGAAAGTGTGTAGTTCTTGTTACATAAAAATACTTTTTTTTTTTTTTTTTGCTTTGAGGGTTATCACTGGGGCTTGGTGCTTGCACTACTGCTCCCAGAGGCCTTCCCCCCACCCCACACACTTTTTATTGGATAGGATAAAGAGAAATTGAGAGAGGAGGGACATATATATATATATATATATGGAGAGAGAGAGAGAGAGAGAGAGAAAGAAAGATAGATACCTGAAGACCTTCACCGCTTATGAAGCGACCCCACCATAGGTGGGGAGCCGGGGGCTCGAATGGGGAACCTTGCACATTATACTCTGTGCACTTAACTTGGTGTGCCACTGCTTGACCCCCCAAAGTACTCTTTTTCTCTTATGGGAGGTAGTAGGAACTTGGTAGTCCAAGGCATGTATTTTGGCATTTAAGACAGTTAATCCCATCACTTCTGGTTGTGTGTCCTTGGTCAAATTTCACAATACTTGAAATTCTCTTTTTCCTCACCTTTGAAATGGCAGTAGTAATATGTATGTGCCTCAGAGTGTTGCTGAAATGATGAAAATGAAATCTTTCTTTCTTTTTTGCCTCCAGGGTTATTGTTGGGGCTTAGTGTTGCACTATGAATCCACTGCTCTTAGTGGCTGTTTTTTTTTCCATTTTACTGGACAGGGCAGAGAGAAATTGAGAGAGGAAGCAGAGATAGAGCAGGAGAGAGAAAGATAGACATCTGCAGACCTGCTTTGTTCTGAAGGTAGGGAGCTGGAGGTTCAAACCCAAATCTTTGTTCTTCCTACTACGTGCACTTAACCAGGTGTGGCAATGCTTGCCCCCTGAAATCTTTCTTTTAAAACTCTTTTTAAAAATTTTTTAAAGATATTTATTTATTTTCCCTTTTGTTGCCCTTGTTTGTTGTTGTAGTTATTGTTGTTGTTATTGATGTTATAGTTGTTAGATAGGACAGAGAGAAATGGAGAGAGGAGGGGAAGACACGGGGGGAGAGAAAGAGGGACACCTGCAGACCTGCTTCACCGCCTGTGAAGCAACTCCCCTGCAGGTGGGGAGACAAGGGCTCGAACCGGGATCTGTAGGCTGGTCCTTGCGCTTTGCACCATGTGCTCTTAACTCTCTGTGCTACCGCCCAACTCCCTCTTTTAAAACTCTTAACAAAGTGCCTAGGACACATCTTTATCACTACCATTACTATTTGTATCCAAGGGATTTAAGAAAAACAAAAAAACAAAAAGGAGGGAGTATTTCCACATACTAATGAGACACCAGTGGGAATAGAATAAAACCACATGAATTTATTTATCAACAATATAAAAGCAAAACCAAGAAAGTTATGAGTAGAGTACTCTGACAGCCATCAAAATCATCCTTTCCCATAGATATCAAGATGACTGGGGCCAACCCTTAGTGTGCATGGATGTATAAACATAGCTCATTCCATTGTCTTCAGCAGGCTGATTGGTCAGTGGTGTGCTTTTCTGGTTGAATGTCTTGAGTATTATTTACTAACACAGCCAGAACAAGCTTGTGCAAGTTGGTAATATTTATTGTGGGAGAATGATGCCACATTTGAAGTTTTCTAGAGGAGTTGAGTTTGATGAGAGGACATATGGGCTGAAACTCCCAGACCAAATGTCAAATCATATCTAAGACAGCACCGGAGGACCAAAGCTGACAGTCTGTGTATAGGAAGTGTCCTCTAAAGAGGGGGTCTTAGATAGGGAGATCGGTAACTGGCAAACCACAGAAGCTGACGGAGGTGCACAGATCTCTGCCATCACGGAAGGCTGCCTCTAGATGTTGAGCTCAGGATGGAGATAGATTGTGTGGGCACAACATGTTGCTTTTCATTTCTTTCTTTCTTTTTTAAATTTCTTATTTATTTGTTTTCTCTTTTGTTTCCCTTGTTTTTTTTTATTGTTGTTGTAGTAGTAGTAGTTGTTGTTGTTACTGATGTCGTTGTTAGATAAGACAGAGAGAAATGGAGAGAGGAGGGGAAGACAGAGAGGGGGAGAGAAAGATAGACACCTGCAGACCTGCTTCACCGCCTGTGAAGTGACCCCCCTGCAGGTGGGGAGCCGGGGGTTTGAACTGGGATCCTTACTCCTTGTGCAACGTGTGCTTAACCTGCTGCGCTACTGCCCGACTCCCTCTTTTATTTTCTTTAAACAATATATATATATATATATTACTGGATAGAGACAGAGAGAAACTGAGAGGGGAGGGGAGGGGGACATAGAGGGACAGAGACACAGAGACACCTGCAGCCCTGCTTCATCACTTGTGAAGCTTCCTCCCTGCAGATGGGGACCAGGGGCTTGAACCAGAGTCCTTGTGCACTGTAATGTATGTGCTTAACCAAGTGCACCACCACCTGCTTCCCGACATGCTGCTCTTCTCATGGACTCTAGAGTTCAATGACAAGCCTTCAAGACTTTCCCATCTCATAGAGGCCATTGTCTTCCTTGTCACCATCATCATTCTTATCATCACCAACCACATTCTGAAATTAGACAACAATGAGATTTATTTTTATTTTTTATTTAATTTTATTTTATAAATTAGGGCACTCCTGGTTGGGGGGGGGGAAGGAGAGGTTCTCTTGGTATCTGTTTGAATATTTCTTCTTTTTCTTGCTACCTAACGGAATGAACATTCTGGAACTCAAATAATCGAAATTGTTTTCTCCTTTCAGGACAAGGTGGCAGGAGGCCTTTGCTCTGGCTAGACCACCAAGGCAAAAGTTACTTCATACCTCTGAACACACCCCTTCTCCCTGCTAACAGAAGAGGCAACTAACAAACAGCTCAGCATGGTGCTATCCAGCAGCCTACTCCCATTTCACTCATCGAGCCAAAGACCTAACTGCTTCTGGTGGTGGTCTCTTCAAAAATTTCAGTTCATTGAGTTTCAAGTTTACTAGGACTTCCCCCAAATCCCTGCCCAAGCTCTGAGTCTCAGGTAATAACAAAACCCCAACTTTCCAGAGATACAGCCTGCTTTCAATTCAGATTTTTTTTTTTTTGCTTTCTCTTTTTCACCCAAATTATCCAGGGGGATTGAGTGGAGGTAGGTTAGGAAAGAGAGAGATCAATCTAAAATGTTGAGACTGATGGCTAATGGCCTTTACATTGCAAAGCCTGGGTAAACAGGTTTAGCACACTGATTCAACATATTAATTGTTTGTTAACCTTTGCATAACCTTTAGGAAGCCTGCGAATGTGTGGATTTAAAGCCCAGAATACTCTCCAGGTATTCCCGTGGCATAACCCACTTTTGCAAGGTGTTAAAACTCATTAATTTTCTGTTGAAGCTGAGCAGGAGAGGGGGGGTGGGGGGCACAAAGCATACCAAATAGAGGACTAATCAAGCAAATTAATGTATGCAGAAGGTTTTCTCTCAGGCTTGCAGAAATATCCATTTGTTACCTATATAAGCTATAATTACATAAAAATGTAAGTGATCGCGAGATGGAGTGTGATTTAAGGGTTGAGAGAGCAAACATAATAACAATAGCATAATACTAATAGCCATCATCACTCTAATAATGTTGGCCCTTGGCTAATGCCCTCGTTTAGGGCTCTCTGAGCATGTTAGCCACGTTGATTAATCCTCTCTCTATATGTCTGTGAGGGTTGCTTAGAGCCCTTAGTCCCTTTACCTGCTGGCAGACAGGAGGAGATCAGAAGTGAGAAGAGGGTGTGAAACCCCGCTCCCTGTCACTGCCCAGCCTCTGGGCCAGGCAAACTCCAGACTGGAAAGAACTAGCCAATCCAGGAGCAGGCCATGGTCTTGAACCTGTGATGTTTGGATGAGAAGAATGGTTTACTGTTGGTCTGCTAGTAACTGGATCAGTCATCCAGCCAGTTAACACTCTTCAGGTTTAGAGAAACCCTAAGAAGCCATTATAGATTCTACTGGAGGTGAGCTAGCCCAGTCCAGCCCCCAGCAAATGTTTCTGCCACAGCTCCCTCTCCATTGAGTGAGGCCTCACTACTCATACCCCTGAGGTCAATATATATCACCTTATAGCATGACTTCTGAGCTGCTAAGCCAGCACCTCAGCCCTCCTTCCATAGTTAGGGTCCCTCAGACAGACTATGACCCACATAGTCAACGACTGCCACCTCTCCAGATTCAAAGGAGGTCTTGAAACTTTACATCAGGCTCAACCTGACACTGTTGACTGGCTACGGAAGAAGGGCAAACGCTAGAAGAAGAAGAAGAGGATGGTCTTGACCAACAGAAGTGATGGGACGATATCAGCCTCTTAGTGCTCTGTCCTATTTCTTGGTTAGAGGTCCAAACATACAATATTTTGAAGACTCTGTATGAACAAGAAATTACAAAATATCTCAGTCATTTATAACATAGCCTTTTATTTTTAGGATACAGGATGAAAGACAGAGAGTGAGAGAGGGAAGGGGAAGAGAGAGGAGAGATACCACATTATATAGCATTATTCCACTGCATGTGTAGCTTCCCCCCCCCCAGCCCCACAGGTGGGGACCAGAGACCTGAACCTGGCTCTTCCCTGGTTATCTATGTTCAACCAGGTGTGCCACTGCCCCAACCCCCCTACCATGGAGGTTTAAAAACTGAGATACACCTGGAGTTGGACGGTAGCACAGCAGGTTAAGCACAGGTGGCACAAATCGCAAGGACCGGCGTAAGGGTCCCGGTTTGAGCCCCTAGCTCCCTACCTGCAGGGGAGTCACTTCACAAGCGGTGAAGCAGGTCTGCAGGTGTCTATCTTTCTCTTTCCCTCTGTCTTCCTCTCCTCTCTCTGTCCTAACCAACAACAATAGCAATACCAACAACAATAATAACTACAACAATAAAAAAAACAACAAAGGCAACAGAAGGGGAAAAAAAAGACTCCAGGAGCAGTGGATCCATGGTGCAGGCACTGAGCCTCAGCAATAACCCTGGAGGCAAAAGGGAAAAAAAAGAACCTTAAAGCCATCACACTTAAATTTCCCATGATCCAGCCATAGTGACCATGCCACGGTCCTAGAGTGGGCTCTGTCCCCTGGGGGTGACACGTTGTCCCCTACAATGAAGTCTGGAGACATCCCCAGCATCCCCTGTTGAATATTTATTGGGAGCCTGCTGTGTGCTGGGCCCACACAGCCACCAAACACTCTGGGAAGAAAACATGTGGTGATTTGAAAGGCAGAGATTACTTAATAAAAAGCGACAGCCCCATCAGAGGCCACAGAGGTGCCACTGTTTCCCTGGGCGTCTGTGTGCTCCCAGCAAAGCAGGTGGGGTGTGTCCCCCTCTTGAGAAGCCACATTAATGCAGCAGCTGGTCTCCTACAGGACGTCTGCACAGGATGAGGAAACTCATCACTTTTCTGTCTATGAGCAATTAAATTGCTCCAGGAAGCCCTGTATCTCTATATCACCCCCTAATGACTTTACTGGGGCGGGGGTGGGAGGGTGGTGGTTACAAAGAGCCCACTTCCATGGCTAATTGGTGAAGTTATCACCTTTCTTCAGGGACCAAATGTCCAGTGCATTTCCAATTCTTTCCTCCTCGCCAAGACCAGCAAACAACTGGCTTTGTCCCTGGCGTGCACCTCTGGAACTAAATGTCATTTGCAAAGCCCACAATTGCAGGAAGAAGACAGTGGCTTCTTTTTGTCTTTCTCAGACTCCCAGTACCTTTAACCCTGCCGACTCCCGCTCCTGCTCCCCCCACCCTGCAGAATTTTGTTTCTGGAGTCCCATCCCAGGGCCTGTCAGATTACATTTTTTATTGCATCAAGACAAAAAGCCATCTGGAGCTCCTGGTCTCCACTGTCAGTGGGCTGCCATTCCCAGGGTCTCCTGCCAGGCCCCGATTAAGAGTCACCCCCCACTGGCCCTCTGTCTTTACTTCCCGCCTCTCTGCCTCCACCCCCTCCTCAGCTCCCAGCTTTGTCCCTCTGCTCCCCTCACCCCATCACTGGGATACCGTACCTTGTCTTGGCAGAACAATGCGGGCTGTCAGCTTGTATTAAGTGCCCGGGGGAGAGAGCCACAATTTCAGGAGGCTGAAAGCTTACAGATTCCTCATTTGGTTCTACGAAACCGGAGCCTCTCCCCTGGTTGCTAATATACTTATTTTAAGCTTCAGCTGTTCCTTTTTTCTTCTTGGCCCCCAAACCTAAATGGCACATTAAGGAAAAGTCTTTGTAAGGGTACAGGCTGGTGAGGGTGGGAGGTGAACTGTTTCTCCTGGGTTCTTGTGGCCCTGTGGGGGTGGGGGGGTATGGGTGGGCTAGACCTAAGGGTGTTGGTTGGAGCAAAGGCAGTGAGAAAAGTGGCCCCTACCCTTCCCCAGGTGTTGCAGGGCACCTGGAATCACAGTAGACTCTCTCTGCAGGTGGATGCTGCAGTGTTAGAGCTGAGGTTCAGGTGGCTTCTGGCTTCTCTCTGCAGAGAGGTATGGCCTTATAAGAATGCCACTTAAGGCAGAAGGAAGATTTTACTCTCAGATGGGAAAGGGTATGGGTGTCAAAGCACTGAAAGGATCAGAAGGGCTTGGGGAGTCTGTGTAACCAGCAGGTGAGAGCTGGGCATCACACTTTTATATTTGGGTTCTGTCTTCAGGGGCCAGGTGGCTTTGGACAGCAGGCTGAACTCAGTGCTCTCAGTTATGGTGACAATTCTCACTCCCTCATGGGGCCCATGCAGAGTTTGGATGAAAAGCTGACATAACTGCGAGCACTTATTTAGCTCACAGTGAATGCTCAATAAATACTGGTTGTCACAATTAGTCCCCAGGCCCCTCTCCCTTGATTCCTACTTGGCAGGGCAGTTATTTATCTTTGTATTCCTTAGGTAGATGACTACTCTTGGGAGTTCCTCCCCAGAGTGGGGAGAATGGAGCAGAGGTCTCATTTCCAGGAAGCCCTATAGGATGCCGCTTCTGGAATGTCCTCCAAGGGCCAGCACCTCCCCCTACCCTGTGACTTTTAGGGAGACCTTCCCACTCCTCCCCCTATGCAGAATTTACCACCTCTGCATGATGGAAGGTTGCAGAAAGGTCAGTAAATTCAAAATAGCATGCCTACACTGAAACTAAGCCAAATTTCTAACTGTCGGCTCCAGAAATCTCCACAGAGGGTGCAAACACTTATTTAAAGAAGTCAGCAAATGGCCTTTCGAGCAGAAGCCTAAAGTGGAATCATAGAGTGCAAATATGTTCACTGCTAGATCCTCCCATTTGATGTTAGCCTCAATGATGCAGTCCAGCACATCACCAGGGTTTTTCCCAAGTCACTCAGCTGGCACCTGTCTATGCCTATCCATGTCTATTCATGCTTCTCCAAGGGTGGCACCCACCTACTTGCCAGTGAGCTGAGGTTGTTTCTCAGTGGAATGCAGTGAAATAGAAGGGAGCTCTCAGCTTTGTCATGCATAGCTTTTTTGAGTTTAGTCTACAGAAAAAGTCCTTTGAAGTAGGTTGTATTACCCTCATTTCACACAAGAATAACCAGAGAGACTTAGAGAGTTCAGGAAAGTAGTTCATGCTTTGGAGCCAAGCAAAAGGAGGGTCAAGTTCTGTCCCAGATCCTTACACCAAATCTGGATCTTCCACTCTACACCAGCTGTCTTTAATTATTCACTTAATAATGGCAGATATGCTACCTACCAAGCTTGGCCAAATCAACACACATAAGTGTTCAATGTTTCACAAACGGTCAGTTGGGTTGGCCACAGTGCTATAACATCCTTTCCCAAACACAGAAATTACACTGAGGCTCAGCTTCTCACTAATGATCACAAACTGCCTTGGGGAACAATCCTTTTGCAAAATGAAGCTGGCCGGACACTTGCAGTGGGTGAACACAGCCTCAAGTTGCCTCACAAATCTTTCTCTAATGAGCTCAGGAGTGGAGACTTTATCTGGTGTTGACTACAAAATGCTTAGGCAGCTGAAGTTTTGTATGACTTTGGTTTTTGATCCATTTGTACTAGAAACTTTTCTTCCTTCCAGAAAGGCCATAGGAGAAAAACAAAATGGCTGACACAGACCATCGGAAGTGGTGGAAAGTAAGCCATATCAGTGGGATGGTGCATGTTTTCATATGTGCCCACTGCAAAAGCCAAACTTCTCTCCATCTCTTAAATGTGGATTTTTCTCTTTCTTATTAGACTACTGAACTATAACAGTTTCTAAGGTTTCACCCAGAGTGATGTCTTAATATCAGGCACCTGTAAGGATGAAATGAGGTGTGATTATTTATTTATTTATTTATTTATTTATTTATTTATTTTAATGAAGGAGTGATACAGAGAGGAACCAGGAATCTGCTCAGCTCTAGCTGGTAGTGGTGCTGGGGACTGAACCTGGAACCTTTGGTGCCTCAAGCATGAAAGTATTTTGTAGAATCTCTATGCTGTCTTTCTAGCCCTACAGCCTGTTCTTTGACTCCTCAGCCCATTTTTAGTTGTGGCTCAGTGGATGAAAGAACCACCCCCACAAAGCTCACAGTCCACAGCTACACCTGCAGAAACAGGGCTTGTAGTGTAGTCAGAGCTAGTATGGCAGGCAGAAAGTGTAAATGAGAATGATTTTAAAAGTTTCCCAAGTGATAAAACGGGTTCAGGTGTGTCTCCCTTTCTCTTTCCCTCACTGTTTCCCTCTTTCCCTCTCAGTTTCTCTGTCCTATCAAATAAAATAAAGAGAAAAAAAAAGGAAAAAAAAAACCTGTCATAATGGTGGATTCATTGCATAGACATTGTGTGCCAGCGACCATTTCCCCCATTTTGCTGCCCTGGTTATTGTTGTTGTTATTGCTGATGTTGTTGTTGGATTGGACAGAGAGAAATGGAGAGAGGAGGAGAAGACAGAGAGGGGAAGAGAAAGCCACCTGTAGACCTGCTTCACCGTTTGTGAATCGACCCCCCCTCCCGGGGGTGGGCTCCAACCAAGACCCTTATGCAGGTCCTTGTGTTTACCCCAGTGTGCTACCACCAGGCTCCCAACTGATCACTTTTGTGTTGATATTAGTTAAGTCTGGACAGAGAGCACTGGGCAGGGAGTCCAAGTAATAGTGCTCATAAACTGATTCTGCCTTTATGCAGGTGGCCTCTA
This sequence comes from Erinaceus europaeus, assembly GCF_950295315.1. NCBI lineage: Eukaryota > Metazoa > Chordata > Mammalia > Eulipotyphla > Erinaceidae > Erinaceus > Erinaceus europaeus. The sequence continues at coordinate 63,338,786 of NC_080173.1, read as the reverse complement.
CAGTCACCAGTCCTTCATAGTCTTTGTTTACATGGAGACAGGTAGGGTAGATCAGTTTCACAAACTCCGTCCAAGCACGGGAACCAAATTGGGTCCAACTAAAGTTTTGTTTAATAAGCAGTGATTTTTTTTTTTTCTTTTTGGTTGTTGCAGGGCTTCACTAGTTTTTCAGGGATGGAGGAAAGTAAGATGAAAAAAAAGGAGGAGGAGGAGGTGGAAGCGGAGAAAGATAGACCACAGCACCTGTGCTTTCCCTAGTGCAGTGTGGACCAGGTGTGAACCTGACTCATGTGCACAGAAAAGCAGATACCCTTCCAGGTGAGCTGTCTTGTTGGCTTCATAGTGATTTTTTAATGTGAATAAATCACCGACACCTAAAAGGGATCTGAGATCCACCAGTTCAGCCATAAAGAAGGCCCTGTGGGTCCTCACTCATTTACTTTCCTATTTGTCTTTCTTTTTTGGTCCCTGGAGGTATCTGGGTTTGTAGCACCACAGGTTCCATTTCACCAAGGCCTTGGCACCATTTACTTTGAAAAAATAGAAAAGACCCCCCCCTTTCAAAAAAATTTTTTTGGTGATTTAATACTGACTGTATAGCATAAGAGGGGTACAATCCCATATAATCCCCTCCCCTCCATTGGAAGCTCCCTTATTCTTTATCCCTCTGGGACTATGAACCAAAGATGTTTATAACACTATGAACCAAAGATGTTTATAGCACAGAAAGTGGGAGGTCTAGCTTCTGTAATTGCTTCTCTGCTGTGCATGAGCATTGACAGGTTGTTCAACTCCCCCAGCCTATTTCTATCTTTCCCTAGTGGGGCAGGCCTCTGGGAAAAAGGGGGCTCCAGGACACAGTGGTGAGGGCGTCTACCTAGGAAAGTCAGGTTGTCATCACGGTAGCATCTGCTACTTGGTGGCTGAAAAAGCATTAAGATAATTAAGATATAAAGCAGAACAATTTGTCTAATAATCAGGAATCTAAAGGTAAAAGAATAGCAGATGAAATTTGGGGTCTTCATGTTGGAAGGAGCTAAGAAGTCTGTTTTAGGTATATTGTAAGGGACCCATGACTTTACTAACTTTTGCCTGAGCCCCACAGCTAACATGCAGGAGTAACTTGGAGTATAGTCTGCGAAGCCAGAGTTGAGGATAGGACTAGAAAGCTGGATAAGGGCAGAGGGAAGCTCCCAAATATTGGAAAAGTATATACATACCATTAACCATAAACCCCATTGATCTGATTTAGGGTCCATGTCTATTCATATTAAGTACAGAAGCCTTTCTTTCCCTTATGACCTATAGTGTGGCCCGTCCAGGCAGGCTTAGTGGTTGTTGAGTGACTGTGTGGGCCTCAGAATTGAAAGGAGTGTATGCTTTGTGCTGCTATTGTTTTGCTTTACGTTGTTGCTGCTGCAGTTGCAACTGGTACACCGGAAGTTAGCACAGAGCTTGCAAGACATTCTTTTTCAATGTGAGCTCTCACCTTCCACCTCCCACATCCCACATGTCCCTGCCTCGCCCCACCTCTGGAAGAGTGATAGAGGCTTGGGTAATGTATAGACTCCGGCATTCCCTCTGGACCCTTCTCTGCCTTCTCTTTTTCACAAAGCCCCTGTGCTTTCCAGAGATTAATTGTTGTCAAATGGAACTTATTTTCTAATCCTTTCAGGCTCGGTTTGAAACCTTCTGCTTTACTTTACCTTTTTTTTTGATAAAGTCAGTGAGGTTCGGTTATTTATTTATTTTTTTATGGATTTGCCAATGATTGTCCAGTTTGACAAATTGGATTCTTAAATCTGATTCTGTGAAGAAAAGGATGCAGTGTGACAAGACAAGCACCAGCTCATCCTCCAATCAGGAGGATAAATAAAAAATAAAAGCAACCCATTCTCTGGCTTCCCTGTGACTCAAAGGGTGTCCCAGTTGTCACTGATAATCTAATCTTGCCATGATAGGTGAGGAGCAGGACAATGGCGGCCCAGCCAGGCTGTGGGTGTGATAGGCCTTTGATTAATAGGACTGTCCAGTACACCCCCAGCCCCCAGGAAGATGATTAATGACATTTGATGTGAACCCTGACCTCCTCTCTACCCCCCAGCAAAAACAGAGACAACAAAGGGGGGGGGGCGATTCTCAGGCAGGATAGTGGTGCAGCCTGCAGAAGTTGATTGATTCCCCATGGTTTTGTTCCTCTGAGGAGGTATTCGGGGTGGGGGCAGACCCAGCACCCTTACCACCTGTTCCCAGCTTTGGCGAGTGAGTGCCCTGGCCTGGCAGGATCTCACCACTAGCACCTCTCTATACATCAACCTCGTCTTTATCCTGGATTCCCATGTCTCCAGAAGCACTGGACCAACATCTGCTGCACTGTCACCCCTCACCTGAGAGCTGACACCACCCCAACCCTTATTCGATGAATGAGGCAGGGTTTGCCCCCACCTTTCTCCCCCCTTTTTATTTGATAAAATAGAGAGAGATTGAGAGGGGGAGGGAGAGATAGAGAGTGAGAGAGAAAGAGAGATGCCTACAGATGTGCTTTGCCACTCATGAAACCTCTCTCCTGCAGGTAGGGACCAAGGATTTGAACCTGGGCCCTTATGCATGATAATGTGTGTGCTCATCTATGGCCATACCACCCTGAATATGCCCGATCTCGACTGATAATGTGTGTGCTCAACTGAGTGCACCACCATCTGACTCCTTATTAATTAATTAATTATTATTAAATGATTAAAAAATTTAATCTTTATTTATTTTCTGGATAGAGACAGTCAGAAATTGAGAGGGATGGGGGTGATAGAGAGGGAGAAAGACAGAGAGACACCTGCAGTACTGCTTCACCACTTGTGAAGCTTTCCCCCTGCAGGTGGGGGCCAGGGGAATTAATTAATTAAATGTATATTTTTAAAACTTTATTTTTATATTATTTTGTTAAGCTTTGTATATTTATTGGATAGAGACAGAAATTGAGAGGGTAGAGGAGATGGAGAGGGAGAGACAGAGAGACATCAGCAACAACACTGCTTCACCACTTGCAAAGCTTTCCCCCCTGCAAGTGGGGACTGGGGGCTCGTACTTGGGTCTTTGTGCACTGTAACATGTGTAAATAGATATTTCTATTTATTTATTTTGGATAGAGATAGAGAAGTTGAGAGGGAACATGGAGATAGACCCCTGCAGCATTACTTCACTGCTCATGAAGCTTACCCCCACAGATGGGGGCCAGGGGCTTGTACACTGTAATATGTGTGCTCAGTCAAGTGTGCCACCGCCTGGCCTTATTATTATTATTATCATTATTATCAACATCATTATTTTAACGAGAACACTGCTCAGCTCTGGCTTAGAGTGGTGCTGAGGACTGAAGCTCGGTAGCAAATTTTTTTTGGTAGTAATTTTTTAATAATGTTATACCTCCTGAAAAATTATTTAACTGAATTCTCCATTGAGAAGAAAGATAAGATTTGACAGCACATGTGACATACCAAAGAAATTATTATTCTTAAAGAGGAGGTGTCATTAGGGATCTTATAATTACTCTACGTTTTAGCTAACTGAGCATGAATGTCCCCCGCCACGTGAAATCTACTATTTAGTTCTGTCGGTTGGGTTCTCACCGGGGTTTTAAGTAACTCATTATGCCAAGAAGTCAGAGTGTGAAAGGCCAGAGAAGTAGATCTTCCTTGGGGAAGGAAGAGAAGGTGGAGCTGCCTTGGCTCCCCTTCCTTCTCTCCTAGATGCCTTTGCAGTGAGAGGGCTGTGAGTGCTCACCCAGGGTCACCGGGTTAAAGTGTTAGCATCCATTCTCCCTCAGTCAATGGGTTTACTGAATCTGTGCCTGATTTGGTCAGACCTGACCACAAAGGACTCCCGCCCCCCTTTCCCAACCTCTTATTCCATTTGTTTCCTTTTTGCCACTTGGGTTATTGCTGGGACTCAGTGCCACACTAAAAATCCACTGATCCTGGCAGCCACTTTTCCTGGTTTCTTCTTCTTCTTCTTCTTCTTCCTTCTTCTTCTTCTTCTTCTTCTTCTTCTTCTTCTTCTTCTTCTTCTTCTTCTTCTTCTTCTTCTTCTTCTTCTTCTTCTTCATCTTCTTCATCATCTTCATCTTCTTCTTCTTCATCTTCTTCTTCTTCTTCATCTTCTTCTTCTTCTTCTTCTTCTTCATCATCTTCTTCTTCATCTTCTTCTTCTTCTTCTTCCTCTTCTTCCTCCTCCTCTTCTTCTTCTTCTTCTTCTTCTTCTTCTTCTGTTTTATATTTGGTAGGACAGAGAAATTGAGTGGGGGGGAAGGGAGAGAGAAAAATAGACACCTGTAGACCTGCTTCATCACTCATGAAGTGTCCCCCTTTAAGGTGGGGAGCAGGAAGCTCGAACCCAGGTCCCTGTGCATGGTAACATGTACTCAACTTTCATATATCAAACCCCCCTCCAAGTCAGCTATTGAATAATAGGGACCTCTCTTAATTCTAACTATAACAACCAACTAGTCTAACTTAAAGTTATCTGGGGGAGATCTGCCCTTTAAAAGCCTTGGCTCTCTGATCAATAAAGATATTGCATTGCAAAAAAAAAAAAGTTACCTGGGGGAGAGACAAGGGAGATAGGAGGAAAAACACAGAGGTGAGAAGACATAGTGCTTTATGTTTGAAATGATAAGAAGCAGTATGACATGGGTTGTTTTTCAAATCTCACACAGAAGTTTTGGGGTTCTGGTTTTAGTCAGGGAATCTCAGGTTAGTGTGGCATTCCTTAAACTGCAACAGTCATCAAAATGATCTAGAGGAAACATTAAAACAAGTTTCCAGAGTGTCTGATTCAAAATGTCTGGTAGGGTCTGGGAATGTGCATTTTTTTTTGTTTGTTTATTGCCACCAGGGTTATCACTTGGGCTTAGTACTGAGAGAGGATGGGAGGTAAAGCAGGAGAGAAAAGTGCAGCATTGCTTCACTATCATGAAACCTCCCGTCTGCATGTAGGAACTGGGGGACTTGAACTCCACACCTTCCACATGGTAACGTGTGCACTCTATTTGGTTTACCACTGCCTGGTTCCTGAAATCTTATAATTTTGGGGAGCTAGTACTAAAATAATTATTAATAAAAATTATTTAGGTGGGGAAGATAGCATAATGGTTATGCAAAAGACTTCCATGCTTGAGACACTAGAGTTCCCAGGTTCAATAGCCCACAGTACCGTAAGAGCTGAATAGTGCTCTTGTTAAAAAAAAAAATAATTAAGGGGCCAGGTGGTGGCGCATCTGGTTGAGCGAACATATTACAATGCTCAAGGACCTGGGTTTGAGCCCCCTGTCCCTACCTGCAGGGGGAAAGCTTTGTGAGTGGTGAAGCAGGGCTGCAGATGTCTCTCTGTCTCTCTCGCTCTATCATCTCCTTCCCTCTCGATTTCTGGCTGTCTCTATCCAGTAAATAAATAAAGATAATAAAAAAAACTTTAAAATTTTTTTAAAAGAATCATATTTTTTGTTATCTTTATTTATTGGGTAGAGACAGTCAGAAATAAAGAGGGTAGAGGGAGATAGAGAGGGAGAGAGGAAGAGAGACACCTGCAGCCCTGCTTCACCACTTGCAACACTTTCCCCTTGTAGGTGGGGACCAGGGTCTCAAACCTGGGTCCTTGTGCATAGTAACATGTGTGCTCTACCAGGTGCACCACCACCTGGCTCCATGGTTATTATTATTCTTATTGATGTTGTTGTTGTTGGATAGGACAGACAGAAATTGAGAGAAGAGGGAAAGAAAGAGGGGGAGAGAAAGATAGACACCTGCAGACCTGCTTCACCGTTTGTGAGGCGACCCCTCCCTGCAGGTGGGAAGGGGGCTCGAACCAGTATCCTTACGCTGGTCCTTGTGCTTTGTGCCGTGTGTGCTTAACCCACCGTGCTACCGTCCGACCCCCAAGAATCAGCTTCATCTTCGTCATCATCAGGCTTAAGTTTCTGTGAAGCCAAATCGGAGGACTCAAGGTTAGCATAGTTCCTATACCCTCAGGGCAGGAAGAGATCCTAGATGAAGTGATGTATGTGACCTGAGACTGGGGACTCTCAGGGGTCAAACTGAACTCAAGCTTAGAGAGGCCAGAGACCTTCAAATTCTACCCCACAGTGTGAAGGCACAGAGTAAGTCTCACTGCTTTGAGTGATATGGTTGCCCTGCAGCCATCTCTGCTGGTTCCTTATCACAGTGTGTGGTGTTAGATTGGCTAGGTCTTCTCCAAAGCTGTGCCCAAATGACCTTAGGATACACAGTCTCTTTTAGTTGTCTTCTTTCCTGAGCATCTAGCACCAGGCCTGACTTATCTGATAAATGTGTATGGCACACATAAATGAATGAATGAATGAATGAGTGAATGAGTGAATGAATGAATGATTGTGGAGGCTGCACTCAAGTAAAAGATTAACTCTGGTGACTCACTCATCCCCAAACCAGTCCTTAACACAGCTAAGTGCCTGAAACCCTAGAACCTCCCCCAAATCATTAGTGAGCAGGTAGGAATCTGGGTAGGGCTGAGTGCTGAGAGTGGGGTTAATTCTTTCCCCCAGGATCCTGGGTGATAGTACTGCCACCTCGCCAGTTCTGGCTTCCCCAACTTGTGATAGGAGGCTCATGTGTCCCCATTGCAAGGCAGCACTGGGTAACTTTCCTATGGGTTGAGCTCATTACTCATCATTAGGAGCCTTGGTGTCTGGAGTTTTCCAGGTGATCAAAGCTTATGTGTCTGAAAGCAGCCAGGCAGGCCCTGGTGTCTGTCAGCAGTAATCCCTTGGCCTCACCCGGCAGACAGTTAAGTAACCCAGGAAGAGGGGGATTTGGTTTTTAAGCTCCCATAATTCAGTTTGACACCCTGACATTGCAGACAGAGGCTCTGCTCTGTTCAGAAGTTGTCCCTGTGGGAGGGAGAGGGTTAGACTGTAACTGCCCCTCCCTGCTCTCAGAGGGCTTGAGTTGGGGGGCGGAGGGGTGGGAGAATCAGTCCACACTGTGTCCAACCACACCTCCTGTGGCATTGTCTGCCTCCACTCCCCACCCCCAGAGACTCACTTCCACACAACATCCCTGCCCCTTGCTCTCCTGAAACAGGAACTCTTTTTGGTTGTTGGCCTCTACAGTAATTAAAAAAAATTGAGACTTTGGCAGATGCGGCTTCCATGGGGCCTTAAAAGAACCAAGGTTTATTACATGACTGCACAGCAATGTGGAATGGTATATTCTTTAGGTACAGCAAAATAGGCAATTATTGGCAGAGGTAAGAGTAGGCCAGGCCCGTGAATCCATAAGACACCAAAGTTCAGCTGTATGTGTTGTCTCCTGGGAGAGGCAGCATGCAGGGTCTTGGGAATCTGAGCTGGCCTGAGCATGAGCATGAGCAGGAGCATGAGCAGGAGCAGGAGCAGGAGGTGGGGTGGGGGCGGGGAGTGGGGTGGGGAGGGGAGGAAGGGCCGGACTTCTGGCCCCTGGAAGTTAAATAACTTGGTTTATGTAAGTCTGGCAAGCTGACGTCAACCATATGCTAATTACTCTCTCCAGGTCAGCCTCAGCCATATGCTAATCAAGTCCCAAAGTCCTATTTTCAGGCTGTGTCACAATAGGCCTCTCTACAATCTAAATCACTGTATAGAACATGCACAGGACTTGCATGCCTGAGACCCCAGAGGCCCCAGGTTCAATCCTCAGTACTGCCATCACCCTCTGCCAAAGCTGAGCACTGCTCTAGCCTCACTTTTTCTTGAAAATAACCAAATCAATCTTTGTTTTAAAAAAGAAAACTTAATAAAAACACAAGTTGAAACATTTGAAAAAAGAAAATGTAACTCAGGTAAGATCATAGCCATGATATTTGTGCAGGTTATGACATTACAGTAAAAAAGTTGAATTCTTTCAATGACTTAGACATGGAGGGAGATGCCTGATTTTAGAAAAGAGTGGGATTAAAATTTTAAGTTTTCGGGGGTCGGGCGGTAGCTCAGTGGGTTAAGCGCTCCTGGCACAAAGCGCAAGGACCCGTGGAAGGATCCCGGTTGGGGCCCCTGGCTCCCCACCTGCAGGGGAGTTTCTTCACAGGCGGTGAAGCAGGTCTACAGGTGTCTATCTTTCTCTCCCCCTCTCTGTCTTCCCCTCTTCTCTCCATTTCTCTCTGTCCTATCCAACAACAATGACATCAATAACAATGATAATAATAACTACAACAATGGTAAAACAACCAGGGTAACAGAAGGGAAAAAAATGGCCTCCAGGAGCAGTGGATTTGTGGTACAGGCACTGAGCCCCATCAATAACCCTGGAGGCAAAAAAAAATTAGGTTTACATTTTTTTCTCTCTCTCTGATATGATCTTTGTGGAAAATAACGTTTGCCAGTCCTACACTACCTTTATGCTGGCTACCCTGCCTCTGAAGTAGGAAGCAGTCTGCATGAATATTCAGTTTACGAAGTTCATCAGTTTGGGAATAGAATGACTTTTCTAAAGAGCTTATCTTAGGGAACTGGGGAACAGTGTATCCAGTAGAGTGTGTACATTACCTCGAACAAGGCCTGGGGTTCAAGCCTCTGGTCCCTGCCTGCAGGGTGAAGTTCCACAAACAGTGGAACAGTGTTGCAGGTGTTGCTTTCCCTGTCTCTCTTCCCCTCCCTCTCCATCTCTTTATCAAATTATTTTTAAAAAGCAGATAAGGATGCGGTGGGAGGTGTATCTAAATGTCCAGGTAATGACTGCACATGGGTGGGACATTGAAGAAACTGAAAAAACATGTTGCTAGTAGGGATAGAATCCTCCAGCCCCCAGGACTGGGGTGATGTGGGGCTCTGTCTGGCAAACACTTGGGGTTACCATGCTGGCTCGAGGGCTCTTTGTGACACTTTCTGGTGCAAATTTCTGTGCCTGCTAAGTCCTGTGCCCAGTGCAGTGGGTGAGTACTGCAAGGCAGCCCCAGCCTGCCCCAGCCTGCTTGGGGCCCTCCTGGCTCAGTCCTAGGTCTCCAAGGTTGGAGGAGGGCCAGCTCCACTGTCTGGGCACACCCCTGCTTCTCCTGTCCAAGGACCGCTCCTGTGTCTTCAGATCCACTCCCACCAGGATGTTTTACATATTTTAATTAAAGTGCCGCCCTGAGCTGGCAGGACCTCTGATGGATGGCTCGAGTCCGAGTGGCAGGGTTGCAGTGGTGTGAAACATGGCATCCAAGGATGCGCTTCTGCTCTCAAAACTGCTTTGGCTCCCACTCCTGGAGGCAGGGCCATAGGGTTCCAGGGAGATGGTGGACCTGGCAGGCGGTGGGCAGGTGGCAGGCACGACCTGCAGAGGCGGTGGGTGTGGGGAGGCAAGGCGGGACTCAGGGTGGAGAAGAGTTCAGTCAGGAGAGCACCAGGGAGGGCTCCCGAGGACCAGCTGGCTGGTGGGCTGTGGATGAGCCCTGTTCTTGCAGACACATAACCCCATGGACACTCCTTATCAGTGTCAAATTATGACAAATGGCAGTGGGTAGAAGTTGCTGGGTGGCAGCTGCCGCTCGCAGAGGGAAGCAGGTATTTTTAGCACTGAGCTTTGGGGCTTTGGCTGTGAGTTAATTAATCATGGTGAACAGCATGGAGTTTGGTCCTGGTCCTGGTCCTGGTCCTGTCTTCCCTACAACTCCTGCTCCCCCTGTGTAACCTTATCCCCATTCTCCAGACCAGACTACCAATCATAGCATGAAAAGTCATGCACAGCTAGAGGGACTGACAGCTCTCACTACATGCTGGAGCGGTGGAGTGTAGGGGTACTTTTTCACACCTCCCTGTGGCCAGGGTCTGTCCCTTCTCCCCATTCTTCCTTCAGAATGTCTCCGTGCCCACCCCCACCCTGGCCCTTTTTCTAGGCTCCTCAAAACCACTAGTTACTGCTTCTCAGACCTCATCTTCCTTTCCAACTCTCATGCCCTCCCTGAGCGCCAAGCCCTGAGGATCTTTCCCCAACAGACTCTCTATCACTTTGCCCTGTTTCCTTCAGAGCACTAGCACCAGCCCAAATCACCTGTAATTGACTGTCTTTCAGGCTTTCTTGTTCAGTGTACATAGGACAGGTACTCTGTGAATGTCATCAAACATGTGGCTGGATGCAGGGATAAGTGGAAAGCAGACTGATGAGTGGAGAGGTAGATGGATGGGTGTTAGGCTGCACAGGAGAGCCTCTCTGGATATGGGAGTTTTCAATTGCTGTCATACAGTCACATCTGGAAAGGTCTTGGATGGAAAACAGCATCTGCAGTCAGATCTGCAACTACCATGGAGAAGTCATTGGCTCAGGGGGTTCTGGGAAGAGCAGGCAGCAGCCTCTATCTGCTCTAGAAATGCCCAGCCAGTGGCCTTGAAGATGGTACAATGATTATAGACTTGGATTCTCAAGCATGAGGTCCTGAGTTTGATCCCTGATATCACATGTACCAGAGTGGTGTTTCTCTCTCTCTCTCTCATAAATAAATTTTGTAAAAAATGTCCAGTCATGTATTATTTGATATGTGTGTGTAGTGGCTCTTAATACATATGGTCTTTTAATTATGTCTTCTCTTAAAATATACCCATTCTTTGCGGAAGATTCAGTTGAGTGCCCACCTTGTCCTCTAATGCTTATAAGGGACAGAGCCCTAAGTCCATGTGATGGGAGCCTATGTTTGAGGTGGCTCAGTCCCTGGAAGGGACTAATTTAGGGACTGGGCTAATTTAGGCAACTCACCCTTTCAGCCAGTGCTTAAATTAGAAATGTGACCACAACTGTGATGCTGATATTGAACCCAGGGATTCATATATGTGAAGCATGTATGAGCTACTGAGCTACATTCTGACAGGTTCTCCTCTCTGTTACAGAGGGACAAGAAGAAGAACATCTGGGTCATGTCCTTTTTTTTTTTTCCAAACCTAATTTCAAAATAAAAAAAAAGAAAAAGAAAAAAGAGGCATGATGTAGATGGAGGTCATTAGGCAGCTCCCAGGGAGGGTTCTGAGCCATAGGCTTCCATTCACAAGAGACAAGCAATGTTTAATAGGAATACATCTGGCGCACTGATGCACAAGTTGGGAATGACAAAAACATAGCTACCCTGAGTCTTTTCCTATTCCAGGCAACTCTGATAGTGGGAGGTGAAGTCTGTGGGTTTGCTATTGCCACACTGCCTCCCATCATTCAGAGTCAGGGAGTGAGATGCTGAACTACTGAAATAAACCAGGGACAGAGAACTCCTGACAGGAGCCCAGGAATGCTTTTCAGGAGATGTTAGAATTCCTTTCCTTCCATATCTTTGTGGTGATAGAAAAATTTGTCTGCCTACTTGCTGGAGATCTGGACCACCAACTTCTAGAAGAATGCTCAAAGCATGTGTGCAGGGACTTGTTCCTATGGAGGTCAGGAGGGCCACCAGACCTGGGATCTCTTCGCTGACAGGACTCATGGGCTCTCAACCTCTGTAGCTCGCGTGGACTCACAGTGCCCCATGGCTCTTTCTGAGGATGAAGGAATAGCATCCTCAGCACAAAGTGCTAGGGGGGATTGAGACATTGTTAGTACATCTTACCTTCTGCTGCTTTTCTTCCATAGCTCTGGTGATGACTTATTTCCACCACTCTCCATGGAAGACAGAGATAGTGAGACAGCAAATAAGCAGGGATGGACCAGGGAAAAGAAAGGACAGGATATCAAGGAGACAGAAACAAAAACACCCTGGGAATGACAGAAACCAGAAGGTAGAAACAGATCTTCCCTTTCACTGGTTCAAGAAATATTAAGAATCTACTATGTGCCCAACCACCCCCCTGATTACTGTACCCAAGATCACAAGCTGCTTCCATCCTCTTCTTATCCCACCTGGATCTTAGCGGTGAAGAGGGTGCTGCTTCTTCTCAGACCAGTAGGTGGCATCATGTCAGAACGAAAGTCAGCCACTTATGAAAATCTTTTCTTTTACGCCCAGTTATAGCGGTGCAATACTCTCAGAGTATCAGGCAGGAGACTTGAAAATCTGGAGGAATAGAGATACAATGTCTTCATGTAACTTCCTGTGCCACCAGGGGCATAGGAAGACAAAGTACCAAGTCCCCAAAATAGGGAGAAGGTGGTAAATGTTTCAGGAGAGGGCTAAAGGAAGGACTGTGTGGACCTTAGAATATTGGAGACCCGAGACTCTCACTCCAGCCTTCTCACAGTATACATCAGAGGAAATCAAATTAGTGCAGGCAAATGCTTGACTTGTGGTCACACAACAATGCCAGATCTCTTGACTCCTACAACAGTGCTCTTTCCATCAAGTATTGCATCTCAATAGTTGGAGTGTCTATCCTCATCTTGAGATTCAAAATCCCACTTGAGTGTTGCCATGAACCTCTCTGCAAACTGCTCTCGCTATTGCCTCTTGCAAGCCACTCAGAATAGGCCACTCTGCTTCTCAGAAAAGGAAGTTGCCTCACCATGGTCCTGTGGTACTGGGCTTTCAGGACTAATCTTCCTGGGAATATCAGGTGGGTAGGAGATATCAGCCTCAGTAGGAGTATTCACAACAGGGAAGCTGGCAACCATTGTAAATCAAAGCTATTTTTTCCCTCCACACAAAGAGCTGCATATTGCCTGCACATTATTGAATTAATATCCCTGCTTTAAATTCATGGAGACCGGGGCTCAGGGAGGTGAGGTAACTTACCAGAGACACACAGCTTATAAGTGGTGGAGCTCTCAAGAGATGATAGAGCCAGTGGACAGAGTCACTTGAGTGTGGATGGGTTAAGGTTGATTCCACATTTCATGGGTGGGGACAGCGGTGTGTGTTATAGAGGTAGTAGGGGAGGGCATCATTATTTCTGATGGCAATGCTGCAACAGGAAGCAGTTGAAGTGAAATGACAGCCAGGCCTGCTTTGAATGAATTTGATTTGAGATAATGCTGTTGGCCACTTAGATTTGAATTCAGGTTGGAAGAGGAATTTGTGCAAGAAACTGAACTCTGCAAGATGGAGTTTGTGTTTAGCCAAACCAAATGTGGTTTAGCTAGAAGATATAGTCTCCTAAGTTGTAACAATGAGGTGAAAAGTGTGACATCCTTCACAGGCAGAAGCAGAAAAATAAGATCAGAAGAGAAAGCACAAGTAGAGCCTGAACTGGAGTTGGTGTATTACACCAAAGTAAAAGACTCTGGGATGGGTGGAGAGGAGAGAACAGGTCCTGAAAAAGGATGACAGAGGACCTAGTGGGGGTTGTATTGTTATGTGGAAAATTGAGAAATGTCATGCATGTACAAACTATTGTATTCACTGTTAAATATAAAACATGAATCCCCCAATAAAGGAAAATTAAAATATATATTTATATAAAAGTGTGAGATCCATCCTTGCATGTTTTCCTCCTCTTTGTCAATACTTGGCATGACCTGGGCAGGCAGGAGGGGAATCAAGCTCTCTTGTTCATACTTGTTCCCTGGACTGGGTGCAGAGTGAGTATCCAATAAGGACTTTTGGCAACATGAATGAGTGACCTTACGTACCATACCTAAACCAGTCACTTCTGTGGACCACACACTAAAAACTTCAGTTCAGGGGGCCAGACTGTGGCACACTTGGTTAAGTGCACAAGTTATCATACACAAGGAAGGACCCAGGTGCAGCCCCTGTTCCCCACCTGCAGGGGGAAAGCTTCACGAGTGGTAAAGCAGGGCTGCATGTGTCTCTCTGTCTCTTTCCTTCTCTATTTAGCTCCCACCTCTCTCAATTTCTGTCTCTATTCAATAGTAAATAAAAATATTGAAAAAACTTCAGTTCATTTCTCACATCTTCAAGATTTGTCTAGAATTCTGGCATTTTGAGAATTTGAACTTGGAGGAAACAACAACAAAAATGACCCACTTAGCAGTTTCTTTTCTTTTTTTAAAAAAGATTTTTATTTATTGATTGATGAGAAAGATAGGAGGAGAGAGAAATAACCAGACATGTACTGCCAGGAAAATGTGCTGCCAGGACTTGAACTCAGGACCTCACGCTTGAGAGTCAAGTGCTTTATCCACTGTGCCACTTCCCAGACCATAACTTAGCAGTTTCAAACTCTAAGTGGGGTTAGGCATTATTTCTTACATTATTCTTGTTTCCCTAGTGAAGTAGCCACCAGCCAGAGACCATCAGGAGAACTTGACCTGGGATCTAGACCAGGCTTGCCTGCCCCTGAACCTGACCTAGCCTGCCTTGTTCAGATCTCTTGACTTCTCTGTTCTGGGCCTCACTTTGTTCTTCAGGTTAAAGAAAGATTGAGTTCCGGTTCCGGAAGGGTGGTTCTTGATGATAGTCTCCATCTCTAAAAGGAAAACTTGGATAGATGAGCAGACAGACAAACTCTAGGTATCCAACTAAGGAAATAACAATATGCAAATGAGTGGATTGTGTCTTTTCCTCCGGGCTGGCTGAAGGGACTCTGATGTCACAATGCATGGGTTTTGCCCACTCCTGGTGCCTGTGTCTCTGACCCCCAACTCCCCCTGCCAACTTTTTAAAAAATTGATCTGGCTGTTCTCTTATTTCCCTCTGTATCCAAACAGGACGAGAGAGGATGGAACCACTCTATCAGGCTGGGTCCATTCTCATGAAGGTGAATACTTTACAAGGCAAGAAGATGGTGGAGAGTGGCCTCCAGTCTGGGGACTTTTCTCTCCCCCAGTCCTGGACCTCCTGCCTCCAGCAACCTGCTGACTTGGAAATCTTGCAGCAGAAGGTGGCTGGGATACAGCGGGAGCTGGAGGACTTCAAGAAGGAGGCACTGAAGGCTATTCGGTGCCTGGAAGACGCCTTCTGTGAGATGAACGGGATCTTGGCGCAGCAGGAGGAGCAAGCAGCCCGGGTAAAGCAGCGGCTGCGGGAGGAAGAGGATCGGGGCATTGTGAGAAACAAGGTCCTCACCTTCCTGCTGCCTCGTGAGAAGCAGCTCCGGGAGCAGTGCAAGCGACTGGAGTGCATGCTGCTAAGCAGGGACCCAGATGTACAGGCTCTGCCCCGAAAGCCCCAGACACACTGAGGCCCTCTATGGCAGAAATCAAGTTCCCAGCCTAGCAGCTAAGCAGAAGATTCTTTTTTTTTAAATGACTTTCATTCGACCTAAATAACACCTTGTTGAGAGGCAAAAGGATCCCTGTATATTCCTTTAGTCAAGTCCCATTTATATCCTCATGGAGGGTAGCACCCCAATACTAAGTTACTCAGATACCTGTAACTCTCTCTCTTTTTTTTTTTTATAAAGGTTTTATTTATTTATTAATGAGAAAAGGTAGGAGGAGAGAGAAAGAACCAGACATCACTCTGGCACATGTGCTGCCGGGGATTGAACTCAGGACCCCATGTCTGAAAGTCCAAAGCTTTGTCACTATGCCACCTCCCAGACCACTGTAACTCTCATTTCTGACTGGTCTATTTGTGATAATATTGCTCCAACATACAGCACAGTTTTATTTTATTTTTTTTTATGGTTTACAGTATAGGATCCCCCCCTTCCATCATCAAAAGTCTGTGTCCCCATCTCCACTTTTTTTTTCTTAATCTTAAGTTGTGTTGAACAAATTTACCTTTAATGACTCAAGGCTCTTATGATCTGTTACTTAATGCATTTCTCTGCTGAGATGGGCAGATCATTTGACAGTTCGACTGTGTTCTTTGACCCAGATTGGTCCACTTTTGCAGTTCTTGTCAGTTTATCTTCTGCATTCACTGTTGGTCAGTCCTATCTCAATTTCATTGCTGCTTTTGCCCACCTCTCCTCCACTCTATTTAGGCTAGAGACTGGCCAATCAGAGCTTCAGAGCTTATTAGGACTCTGATGGTCAAAGAAGAAGGTAGGAAAGTACTAAATCTGATCCTCATATTTGACCCACAGAACAAGAGTTGCTATGGTGCCAGGTCATTTATCAGGCACGTACACATGCCATCCATTTATGCTCCCCCCACCCCTGAAGTTTTCCATGCTGGAAAGTGATGGGACCCTGCCTCAAGTTCAGTCATCTGTGCTCATTCACTGTCCTTCTAGCCCTTTGGAACCACATCAGTTCATTGACCTGTCCTTCTGGAATGTTGAGATTGTCACATAGACCTTTTTGGAGTTCCATAGTTGTCATTACGTTATTTATTTATTTACAGATCCGGGGCTTTACACATGTACACTTTTTAATTGATTTTTTATTTTATTTTTAATTTTTTTCTTTATTGCAGATTAATGGTTTACAATCAACAGTACAATACAGTAGTTTTGGGGGAGTCGGGTGGTAGTGCAGCGAGTTAAGTGCACATGATGCAAAGCACAAGGACTGGCAAAAAGGATCCTGGTTTGAGCCCCCGGCTCTCCACCTGCAAGGGGGTTGTTTCACAAGTGGTGAAGCAGGTCTGCAGGTGTCCTTCTTTCTCTCCCCCTCTCTGTCTTCTCCTCCTCTCTCAATTTCTCTCTGTTCTATCCAATGACAACAATAGCAACAAAAACAATAATAATCACAACAATGATAAAACAAGGGCAAGAAAAGTGAAAAAAATGGCCTCCAGGAGCAGATGATTCATAGTGCAGGCACCTAGCCTCAGCAATAACCCTGGAGGGAAAAAATACAGTAGTTTGTACATGTGTAACATTTCTCAGTTTTTCACTTAACAATTCAACACCCACTAGGTCCTCTGTCATCATATTCCAGGACCTGAAACCTCCCTCAAACCCCAGAGTCTTTTACTTTGGTACAATATACCAAACCCAGTCCAAGTTCTGCTTTGTGTTTTTTTATTTTCAACTTTAAAAAAAAAAATTAGTGATTAATATTGATTGACAAGACTATAGCATAAGAGGGGGTACAATTCATACAATACCCACCACCAGGGTTCCATAACCCCTCCCCTCCATTGGAAGGTTCCCTAGTCTTTATCCCTCCGGGAGTGTGGACCAAAGATCTCTATGGGGTACAGAAGGTGGGAGGTCTGCCTTTTGTAATTGCTTCTCTGTTGGACAACACATGTACCATTTCAGTGCTCCTGGTTTGATTTTTTTAAATTCAGATATAGATATAGATACAGATGGAAAGCAAAAGAAAGTTCATTTCACAGTACCAGAGCTTCCCCCAGTGTCACAGCGCTTCCCATTTATTCAATGAATCTATTCCATCAACCTACATATCTCTTTTACTATGCACCCTTTCCCCCCCCCAAAAAAAAAAAAAGAAAATACTGCCATGCCACAGGGGTTCTCCCCTGACAGCAGATGAAGTTCTTGGAAGCTAGAGTCAGCTACTGAGCAGAGCTGGGCCTCTGTCTCCCTGGCTGGGGCTGTGCAGTCATACCCTCTGATGTCCTTGTTCAGTCTAGCATCCCTTTTTTTTCTTTCATAGTCTTTTGTCACACAAGATCTGAATCTTTGGAGGCTCTAAACTTACCTTCACAGCAAGATTCCGTGGCACATTAAAAAGTCATCTATCAACTCTCTGCCCTAAAGAGCTGCGTTCCTTCTCTAATTTTAGGCAGCTTCTATTTTGGAAGATTGAGTTAAAGTGGTAAAATTGATGGTAATACTCATAATGTTTCTACTATTATTATTAATTTATCAAGAATATGATATATTCAGGACTTGGCCCTTTGAAGGCAGGATCTGCTTTAACCTTTAAGATTCCAAAGGAACAAAAACTCAAGAGAGGTTAACCAACTTGCCCAAGTGGAAGGCCATACATCTGGAAAATAGTGATGAGATTTGAGTCTAGTAACGCCAAACATCAGAGGCTGTGCTCTTAAGAGCTTGAGAGTGTTTCTGGAAGCCCTATGAATATTTGCTAAATACCTCTTAAACAGAAAGAAAAAATGAATTTATTGAAGATGGTGAGGTGAGCCTGGGAGGCAAAACTGCTTTGTGGGAGGATTTCCCTAAGCCTGGAGCTTTTAGGGAACACTTGCTGAGGTGTGTCAGCAGTTCAGAGCAGAGCTTCATCTCTGAGATAACATATAAAAAGTCAACTACCCTCCAAAGAGTAGACTGGACTCAGAGAAAGAACAGAGTCACCTGAAGTATCAGCATGTGACAAGATTGCTCAGAGACAGTGGTGTTCATAGGAGTCACACAGACAGACACCCTGCCTGGTAGTTGGTGCCCACCACACCACTTCTGGAGTGCTTTGTGCTTATTTCTGGCTCAATGTGTCAGACCCAAGGGTATGTGGAGAAGGTGGGGATGAAGTCTCTGAGGAGGGGGCATCATGAAGGACAGGGGGACCTTGGAATCATGCATTTTGAGGGGAGATACCATTGTGATTTTCCAAACTCTGAAAGGTCTGGTAGTATCTGGGACTCAAGGGGGCTAATAAATGTCACCCCTCTTCCGTGCTTCTACTAGGAGCCAGTTGAGGGCTACAAAGGAGCTAGGAAAATGGAGAAAGCATTAGCTTCATAAAACTGCCTGAAAAGGTGGCTTAGGATCTGTGAGCCACGTGGGCTTGCTAAGAGCTCAGCCCACTCAGGCTCACTTGGGCTCTACACTTTGGTGTGGGCAGGATGGACAGCCGCGGCTGCTGCTATGAGCCAGATGGTGTGACCTATCTATGGAGGGACTGTCAAAGGCAGAGAGAGCAGTATGCTACCTGTCAGGAAGTCCACCTTGCACCCCACTCCCATTCTTTGCTGGGCAGAGGAGTCAATGGGGAAGGGGGAGGTTCAGAATTCCCAGGAATGTTGTGAGTGAAGGCCCTTCTGTAATGAAAGAGGAGTAGAAGATAAGGCGCCCATCCTCAGCATTTTGGTAAGTGGTGAGAATGAAGCCATATAATACCTCCACTAATATTCCTAATACAGGATGGATGTAAGCAGGAGGCAGAGTTCAGAGGCTAGTCCGGGGACCGGGTGGTGGCACACCTGGTTGAGTGTACATGTTACAGTGCTCAAGGACCCGGGTTCAGGCCCCCGGTCCCCACCTGCAGAGGGAGAGCTTTGCAAGTGGTGAAGCAGGGCTGCAGGTGTCTCTCTCTCTCCCTCTCCCTCTTTATCTCCCCTACCCTCTCAATTTCTGGCTGTCTCTATCCAATAAAAAAAGATAATAAAATAATAATAAAAAAGACTTACCTGTTAGAGGCCAGTTCATGGCACACCTGGTTAGGTGCACACATTACAGTGAGCAAGGACCCAGGTTCAAGTCCCTAGTGTCCATCTGTAGGGGGCAGCTTCACGAGTGGTGAAGCAGGGCTGCAGGAGTCTCTCTGTCTCTTTCCCTCTCTACCTCTCCTTTCCCTCTCAGTTTCTCTCTGTCTCTATTCAGTAATATATAAAATTTAAAAAGAAGGAGACAAGAGTTTATCCCTGTGTAAGAAACAAAAATAGAGGCCAGATGGTAGCACACTCATTTAAATCCACAGGTTACTATGCATAAGGACCTGGGTTCAAGCCTCTGGCTCCCACCTTCAGGGGGGAAGCTTCATGCGCAGGACTGTAGATGTCTTTCTCTCTATATATCTCTCCCTCCCCTCCTAGTTTCTGTCTCTGTTCTCAAGTAAAACAACAGCTAACAAGACTTCAAACACGAGGTACTGCTATGTGTCTTTGTAGCAGAGCAGAGACACAACATGCCTGGGATGTTCAAATCTTACACATTTCAGAGCAAAATCTGGCCTTTGCTCAGCTCCTGGGCAAGGATCTATGAGCTATTAGAACATGCTGCCTGATAAGACTATGTCTGCTTACTGGGGGTCTGGGTCACAGCAGATAGCTGTGCTATTAGTGTGATTTATGGCAAGGGCCCTGGGCCAAGTCACATCATCTGGACCTCCAGAGGGGTGGGAGTGAACTAAGGTCAGAGGAAGTACTCTGTGTTCAGTGATAAACCATCCTTGTTAGACTCACCGTAACCTTGTGGGCCAGGCACTGGTATCCCCATGACAAGTGAAGAAACTGAAGTGCAGAGAAGTTAAGTTACTTACCTTGCAGTGCCCAGCAAGACACAAGAGCTCCCTCTCTAACCATCACTTTAAAAGAAAGAACTGGGAATAAAGCTGCTGGAAAGTTAGGTGTGATAAGCAAGGTCTTGCTGCTGTACAGATGAGGAGGACAGGCAGGAGGAAGAGGCTAGAAGCGATTGATTTCTCAGGGCGCTCAGGCAAACATCTGGCCAGTGTGGGTTAGGTGTTGTGCTTAGAGACTGGGTAAGAGTCTCAGTTTCCTGTCATGGTTTTTGTTGTGGGGGAGACTGACCAGGGTCCAGGGGGAGCCCTGGGACTCTCAGTCTACTCCCAAAAGGGTCTGGTCCTAGTGTCTTTTTTTTTTTAAAGAAAGCAAAGAGACTTCTGTGATCAGGTAAGCAAATGCATTAGTTTTATTTCAAGGATATAAAGTTAAGCAGAAGTGATTTTTTAATGTTTCTTTTTAAAATTTTTAAAAATATTTATTTTCCTTTTTGTTGCCCTTGTTTTTTATTGTTGCTGTAGTTATTATTTTGTTGTTATTGATGTCATCATTATTGGATAGGACAGAGAGAAATGGAGAAAAGAAGGGAAGACAGAGAGGGGGAGAGAAAGACACCTGCAGACCTGCTTCACTGCTTGTGAAGCGACCCCCCTGAAGGTGGGGAGCGGGGGGCTCGAACCGGGATCCTTATAGGGGTCCTTGTGCTTTGCGCCACTTGCGCTTCACCCGCTGCGCTACCACCCAACCCCCAGAAGTCATATTTAAAGTGCAAGAGACCCTCATGTTTGAGACAGTCAAATGCTTTATCCACTGTGTCACCTCACAAATCACTACACTGGCTCCTTTAAAAGGAGTATCCTGGGGCTGGATGATAGTGCACTGGGTTGAGTGCACATAGTACAAAGTGCAAGGACTGGTGCAAGGATCTCAGTTTGAATCTCCAGCTCCCCACCTGCAGGGGGTCACATCACAGGTGATAAAGCTGGTCTGCAGGTATCTTTTTTCTCCCTCTGTATCTTCCCTTCCTCTCTTATTTTCTCTCTGTCCTATTTTTTTAAAAAAAGGCCTCCAGGAGTAGTGGATTTGTAGTTCTGGCAATAAGCCCCAGCAATAACCCTGGAGACAAAAAAAAATAGTCCCTACCCTCTGCCCCCTCTTAACAAGCTGTCTAAAATAGATAGTTGCCCCATTAACTCAGCAGTAACAGGGCTTTGGGTTGGTGCCTCTGTGATCCCCTTCACTCTCTCCCTCCTTCCCTCGTGGAGAGTGTCTCAGGAGTTCCAAAATCCTTTCATCAATCAATTTCCAAAGCAGGAGAGAAGTGGACAGGATTTTCCTTGCAAGTCTCCTTTGATCAGTGAGGAAGCCCTTTCCCAGAATCCTCCTAGTACATTTTCTTTGACATGTCTCTGGCCAGACCTAGGCCATCCTAAACCAATCATGAGTAAGATGAAAGCAGCAGCTTGAGTTTAGCATCTGGACAGGGTGCTTCACTAAGTACCTGAGAACTGACCAAGACTGAGTTTCTACCAGTGAGCCTGGCATGAGGGAGGCAAGCACAACTGCCATAGTCTCTTCTTACCTTTTCTGCTTAATACCAAGGTCTGGGCAGTGTGTGTGGTTGACATGGCTGAGGGAACCATGGATTCCTTTTTTTTTTTTTTCCTTTCTACCAACAAGGAGTCACTGGGAATTTGTGTCCATACAGTCCCACCACTCCCAGTGAACTTTTACCCCCTGCTCCCTTCCAGATAGAAGTTGAGACAGGAGACAGGAGAAACAAGATAGCACCACTTCACTGCTGGTGCTGTCCTCCACCTCCCCTCCCCCTTACATGGTGCTCTCATGTGGTTGCTAAGTGCTCAGACCTGGTACACTCTGCTGGATGTGCCCTGTCCCAGCCTCAGACAGCATCAATTTGGGCTTGTGGACTGGGGAGAGGGGCTGGTGGTGAGGCCCTTCAGTCTTGTGGGTGCAAATTCTTTGTTGTCACTTGCTTCATATCCACCCTCACCCACTCCATATCCTCTGAAGATGACCCAAATGAGGTGACGGAGACTTCACAGTCCTCAGTCCTGAAAGCTGGCAGTCACTCCCAATGAGGCAATCCACACTGTCTAGCCCCTATGTCTCAGCTGACTACTAGTTCTGGTTCACATGGGACTGTTCCTGCTTGAAATGTTGAACCTCAGTTCTGGGTAAACTGGGGTGGTGAGTCACTTATTGTGAGACATAAACCACCCCAGGGTGACCCAGGTGAGGCTGGGGGTGTGAGGAGTCCCCAAAACTCAGGACAGGAATCAAGGACGGTGGTGGTGAGCTCTATAAGGCAGGGACATCTTTGCTTTCATTTTACATAGGTGGTGCCTGATGTGCCTATTGTATGGTTGTGGGGGCTCACCCTTGAACTTATCTATCCTTCTCATTGAACCCTGGCTTGTCACCTCATGCTGGCAGGGAGGTTAGAGATCTAGGCCCTTTCTGAGTAACTTGTGAGGTCCTTGTGGACAGTGGTTTCCTGATCAGGCCATTCCCTCAAAGCTGAGCTGCTAGTCCTGGAAGACAGAGGATTTCCTGAGAAACTAAACAGTCTGGGTCTGTGTAAAGTATCAAGAAAAGACATTTTTTTGCCACTCTAGAAGGTGGAGTGCCTCAGTCCAACTCCCCACCCAGTTGTGAACAATAAAGATGAGCAGTCCAACTGCTCACTTCCTTTGAAATTCTAAAACAAGTAGAAGACAAAATAACAGATGGTTTTCTCTCTGCCAGTAGCCATAATTCTCAGAGGTTTTCTATAAGCTGCCATGCTCTGCTAGCTTCTCTTGAGTGCCTCCTACAGTCAGAGGGCTGCTGAAATATTAGGAAAGTCCATGGCAGTCAGGGGAACCAACCTCAGGACCCTCAGTTCTGTGTCTGTTGCAAGCTGGGATGCCTGGTTGGATAGAAAATGACTGAGCTGCAGGGAAGGTGGACACATAGGGTTTAGTATGGAAAGGCCATGCAGCCCTGCTGTCACAATTTCAGTCCCCCCACCCCATTTTTAAAAATTTATCTGGGGCCCAGGTCCAGGAAGAAGAGAACTCTGGGGAAGCAAAACTGGGCAGGATTGGTCAGGAAGCAAAGATTTGGGTCTGGGAACTGACTTTATGCTACATGCACAACTTTGCCTCCTGATCTGATTCAAAGCATCTAGTAATTCCCAGAGTCCGAAGAGCAGAAAATCCTGTGTGTCTATTCTGACATTCAGGTGCCAATCTAGGGTGACTTTCCTTGGAAAACAGTTCGGCAGCATCTCAACATGTTGAACAGAGAGTTATCATATGACCCCACAATCCCACCCCAAGATAATACACCTAACAGAGAAAATGTGTCCACACAAAACAGGTACATGAATACTTAGAACATTACTCATGTTAGCCCCAGAGTGGAAGCAACCCAGATGGTTATCGACTGGTGAGTGAATAAAGTATGGTATATTCATATGATGGGCTATTGTTAGCCACAAAAAGAGATAAAGTAATAACAGAAGTTACAATACTAAGCTAAGGGGCTGAAAACCATCACAAAAGGGCACACCTTGCCTGATACCATTTACAAGCAATGTCTGGAGTAGTACATCCATAGAGAAAGTAGATGAGTGAACTTGGAGGTTAGAAGGTTGGGAGGACTAGGGAACATGGATCTTTAAAATATGTTTATCTGATAGAGACAAAGAAATTGAGAGGGAAGGGGAAGTCAGAGAAGGAGAGAGATACCTGCAGCACTGCTTCACGACTTGCCTTTGCACGCAGGTACTGGGGACTTGAACCTGTGCTAGAACCTGGCTCCATGTGCATCATAACGTGCACTCAACCAGGTGTGCCACCACTCAACCCTCCTGGGGGCATGACTGTTAGTGGTTATGAAGGTTTTTAAAAATATTTATTTATTACCTTTTGTTGCCCTTGTTTTATTGTTGTAGTTACTATTATTATTATTGATGTCATTATTGTTGGATAGGACAGAGAGAAATGGAGAGAGGAGGGAAAGACAAAGAGGGGGAGAGAAAGATAGACACCTGCAGACCTCCTTCATCGATTGTGAAGCTACTCCTCTGTGGGTGGGGAGCCGGAGGCTCGAACCGGGATTCTTAAGCCGGTCCTTGCGCTTTGCGCCACCTGAGTTTAACCCGCTGCGCCACCGCCCGACTCCCAATGAAGTTTCTTTTTCAAGTGACAAAATATTTTGTAGTTATCATGCACTTTAAATAGATGAATAGTATGATGTTTGCATTATATCACAATACAGCTGTAAGTTTTTTCCCCTTCCCCTAAAGCTGTTTTATTAAATAATAAGTTTTATTAAATAAAAGTGTAAGTTCGGGGCTGGGCAGTAGCATAGTGGGTTAAATGCACATGGCACAAAGTGCAAGGACTGGCATAAGGATCGGTGTAAGGATCCCAGTTCAAGCCCCTGGCTACCCACCTGCAGGGGAGTCACTTCACAGGTGGTGAAGCAGGTCTGTAGGTGTCCCTCTTTCTCTCCCCCTCTCTGTTTTCTCCTCCTCTCTCCATTTCTCTCTGTCCTATCCACCAACAATGACATCAATAACAACAACAACAATGATAAACAACAAGGGCAACAAAAGGGGAAAAAATAGCCTCCAGGAGCTGTGGATTCGTAGTGCAGGCACTGAGCACCAGCAAACAAACAGAAAAAATAAGTGTAAGTTCATGTATTGAGCCAAAGCAAAGGACTCTGGGATGGGGGTTTTAGGTTCTGATACAAAATGGTGGAGGAGGACCTAGGTGGGATTAGAGTGTTTTGCAGAAAACTGAGAAATTTTACACATGTACCAACAACTGTATTTGCTGCCACCTATAAATTATTAATCCTTCTAATTAAAAATATGTAAGTTCAAACACACAATGGGGAAAAAATGACACTATGATTTGCACTCTGAATATACTTTATAACACTGAAACGTAAAAATCAAGGAAGAATTGTTTTCACTTTAGTGGCATGGGGCCCAGAATTTATTTGGGTTTTATATGTCAAAAGTGCCTGATTCAGAGACCAGCACATAACATGTGTGACATAGAAGATAACAGAATGGGGAGAGGAGATAGCATAGTGGTTATGCAAAAAGACTTTCATGCTTGAGGCTCCTAAATCCCAGGTTCAATCCTTAACAGCACCATAAAATAGAGCTGAGCAGTGCTCTGCTCTCTCTCTCTCTCTCTCTCCCTCTCCCTGTCTACTTCTCCCTCTCTGATTAAAACAAAAATAATAAAATATTTTTAAAAAGATAATAGAATCAAAACTACAGTAAGGCACAAAATGTTGTAATTAATGACCTTGGTTGAGCTTGCTATCTATAAAAAAGTCTTGGAGTTTATTGATATGAGTAAAACAGTTGACTTTACCCAATTGTGTGCTTGACTTATTAGCCACTCTCTGGGGATATAAGTGATGGAATTGCTAGAGAGAAGTCAGGCTCTAAACCTATCTCCCAGCTGGGAAGACATCTGTGATGTGTGAAGGGCAGAATCAGGACCATGTTGTTTAAGGTGCTCTTGACTAGGAGGTGGGTAAGAAGTCTAGCCTGGAGGAGGGGGAGCAGGCAGTGGTGTACCCAATAGAACACACATATTACTATGCATAAGGACCCAGGTTTAAACCCCTGATCCCCACCTGGAAGGGGGAAGCTTCATGAAGCAATGCTGCAGCTCTCTCTCTCTCCCTCTCCCTCTCCCTCTCCCTCTCCCTCTCCCTCTCCCTCTCCCTCTCCCTCTCCTCCTTCTCAAGTTCTCTGTGTACTATCAAAAGAAATAAAAAGATATGTCACTGGGAGCAGCTGATTTGGTGAATTCATCATGCAGGTACTGAGCCAAAATAGCAATAATTCCTGGTGGGAATTAAAAAGAAATGATATTAAAAGAAAGGAAGGAAGGAAGGAAGGAAGGAAGGAGGAAATAAATCTAAGAAAGAAAGGAATCTAGCTTCAGGCTGGGAGCTAGCTCACTCAGTAGAGTGATCACCTTTGATGCAAGGTCTTCTTTTACTTCTATCTTTGAAGTAAAAAAATGAAAGAAATTGACCACTTAAATTGGGCCTGGGTAGATAGCATAATGGTTATAGAAAGAAACTCTCATGCCTGAGCCTTCTAGGTCCCAAGTTCAATCCTCCCAACACCACCATAAGCTAGAGCTGAGCAGTGCTCTAGTTAAAAGGAGAGTGAGAGAGACAGACAGAGAGAGAGAGAGGAGAAGGAGGAGGAGGAGGAGAAGAAGAAGAAGAAGAGAAGAAGAAAAGAGGAGAGGATAGAAGAGAGAGAAGAAAGAAAGGGGGGCAGGTGTTGGCACACCTGTTTAAACGCTCATATTGAACCCAGGTTCAAGTCCCTGGCCCACCTGCAGGGGAAAAACTTCACGAGTGGTGAAGCAGGGCTGCAGGTGTCTCTCTGTCTCTCTCAATCCCTATCACCTCTTCCCTTCTCAATTTCTTTCTGTCTTTATCCAATAAAATAAATAAAAATATTTTTTAAAAAAAAGAAAGGGAGAGAGAAAAAGAAATTGATCAGTCAATGGTAATATTCCATGTGTTCAAGGTTCTGGATTCATTTCCTGGCAACACACACATACACCACCACCATCACCACCCCCGCCGGCTGTCCTTCTCTCCAGAAGTCTTCATCCGGTGAGATCACACATACACCACCACCATCACCACCCCCCGCCGGCTGTCCTTCTCTCCAGAAGTCTTCATCCGGTGAGATCACACATACACCACCACCATCACCACCCCCCGCCGGCTGTCCTTCTCTCCAGAAGTCTTCATCCGGTGAGATCACACATACACCACCACCATCACCACCCCCCGCCGGCTGTCCTTCTCTCCAGAAGTCTTCATCCGGTGAGATCACACATACACCACCACCATCACCACCCCCGCCGGCTGTCCTTCTCTCCAGAAGTCTTCATCCGGTGAGATCACACATACACCACCACCATCACCACCCCCGCCGGCTGTCCTTCTCTCCAGAAGTCTTCATCCGGTGAGATCACACATACACCACCACCATCACCACCCCCCGCCGGCTGTCCTTCTCTCCAGAAGTCTTCATCCGGTGAGATCACACATACACCACCACCATCACCACCCCCGCCGGCTGTCCTTCTCTCCAGAAGTCTTCATCCGGTGAGATCACACATACACCACCACCATCACCACCCCCGCCGGCTGTCCTTCTCTCCAGAAGTCTTCATCCGGTGAGATCACACATACACCACCACCATCACCACCCCCGCCGGCTGTCCTTCTCTCCAGAAGTCTTCATCCGGTGAGATCACACATACACCACCACCATCACCACCCCCGCCGGCTGTCCTTCTCTCCAGAAGTCTTCATCCGGTGAGATCTCTTGCTCAGCATATCTCTTTCTTCCTGAATTTCTTTCAACAGGAGGAGAGGGTGATGATTAGGCATTTAGACTCCACAGACAAACCAGGGCAGTTTAACACCAATTCTACTTAATTTCTGTGTGGTGTAGGGAGGTTACTTTACCTTGAATATCACTGTTCAACAGAATTTTCTGTGATGATGGAGACATCTTATGATTCTGCACAGCCAGTGTTGTTTTTAGACATTTATTTGTTTATTTACTTACTTTTAAAAGATTTTTTAAAAATATTTATTTATTCCCTTTTGTTGCCCTTGTGGTTTTATTGTTGTAGTTATTATTGTTGTTACTGATGTTCATTGTTAGATAGGACAGAGAGAAATGGAGAGATGAGGGAAAGATAGAGTGGGAAAGAAAGACAGACACCTGCAGACCTGCTTCACCACCTGTGAAGCGACTCCCCTGCAGGAGGGGAGCTGGGGGCTCGAACAGGGATCCTTACACCGATTCCTGTGCTTGGCGTCACCTGAGCTTAACCTGCTGCGCTACCACCCAACTCCTTAGATATTTATTCTTATGAGAAATCGAGATGAGAGCACCACTTAGATCTGGTATATGGCAGTGTTGGGAATTGAACCTGACATCTCAGGCATGCAAATCCTGTGCTCTAATTCTAAACACCTCCCTGACTCAGATGCTGTCGATATTGTCACTAACCACATGGGGGGCTACTGAACACTTGAAATGTGGCTAGTGGGATCTAGAAACTGAATTTTAAAAGTTGATTTAATTTTAATTAGCCCCCTGTGAACAGTGGCTCCAGCCTCGGAGCCTAAGTCTCCCCATCTCTCAATAGGGTAATGACACTACCTACCTCTTGGGATCTTTGTGATTTTGGTGAGTTAACAGAGGAAATGTATGTCTGCGAGATAATTGAGATTTTCATTACAATCGAGTCCCCAAAGTCACAAAAAGGCTGTGTTGCCTGCCTCAGGGACTCTTGTTTGTGGGACTCCAAACAGATGTTGCCAGAAACTCTAAAGGGAGGCTACAGAAATAAATTATGTAGGTTTAGCCCAGAGTACAAGGGGACAGAGGCCAGTGCTTCTGAGTATAAAAAGTGCCAGAAGCCAGATCCAGGGGCTGTGGCCACTTGGGAAACATGCATTTCCCCTCCCCTCTGCTGAGCTGAGGTGACTGTGTGGGGACATGGGGCTCCATAACTCAGGCTACGGCAGGCTGAATCTCTCTACACTGCAGTCAGTGCATTAGTGAGCACATATGGGGTCTCCTTTAGGAGACAGCATGCTGTCAGTCAGAAAAGCAGTCAAGTGAGGCTGAGGTTATAAATCGAGATCCAAATGGAAATGCCACCTTCCTGGGTCACAGTCAGGACTCAAGGGAAGAGAGGACGAAGTATGAAGACCAGACCTTAGTAGTGAGAACCCCAGAAGCAGCATGCTGGTAGCAAACAGCAGGGCTTTCTTCATTTCACCTTCACGAACACTCAGGACTTGAGGCAGCAGTGGGCAGTTCAACCAGCGGAGTAGACATTTTGACTTTCAGATGTCCATTTTTGTAACACGTGCATTCAGCCAGGTGTACCACTGCCTGGCCTGTCAGATGTCTGTTTTTGTAATAAGGTTCTTGGGGATGATTCTGGAGGGGGGAGGGGGAGGGGAAGGGAGAGGGAGAGAGAGGATGAGAGAGAGAGAATTGTCCCTGAGTTCAGAGAGGAGGAAAGAAGCTGGTTCCAGTGTCCTTGGCTTGCTTGTCCCCATCTGGGATGATTATTACTTCAGGAGGGGCATGGCCCCATTTCTGGGTTTGACAGTTCTGGTGGAGTTGAACCTATCTCTGCTAAATAAATTAGATCTCTCCAGGGCAGATCAATATTTAATGTGGGGTTTAAAAAGACCGACTCAGGAAATGAGTTTAAAAGTGGAGAATTTGCCTTAGGTAGCAATTTCTGAAATACAGTAGTATCAGGGGACAGATTATTCAAACCCAAGCCATGGATAATAAAACAAAAAACAACAGTTGAATGAGTCAAGTTTTGCTTCCTGTGCATCTGGTGATTCTGGATCCCCCAGTTTTCTGTGTCCTGCTCACAGAGGTTTTTTGTCAAGTTGGAGACCATCTGCCTTGAGAGTATTTACTCCAGGGATGAGGAATTCCTCATATAGATGTCTCTACCCTCACCTGTGGCAGACATCACTAATCAACCCCAGCTCTAACTCCTCTGGAGTTAGACACACACACACACACACACACACACACACACACACACACACACACACATTTTCCCCCCCTCAACACTACAGATGGTATAGATAAGTAGTATCTGTGGGTCAGAATATACTGGTTCATAATTTATTTCTCATCCCCATCTAGTCCAAATTTATCATTTAACAGAGGAGAAGTCCAAGGTTAGCAAATTAGTCAGTGGTAATCTAGCACCAGGGCCCAGACCTTATTGCTTCTAAAGTGGAATTAAATATATATATATCTTGGATAAAGACAGAGAGAAATTGAGAGGGGAGGGGGAGGCTAAGAGGGAGAGAGACAAAGAGACATCTGCAGTCCTGTTACACCACTTGTGAAACTTTCCCCTTGCAGGTGGAGACAGGGGGCTTGAACCCAGATCCTTATTCACTGTGATGAATGTGCTCAACCAGGTGCTCCACCACCTGGCCCCCAGCAGAATTTTCTTTTCTTTTCTTTTCTTTTCTTTTCTTTTCTTTTCTTTTCTTTTCTTTTCTTTTCTTTTTTCTTTTCTTTTTTCTTTCCTTTCCTCTTTCTTTCTTTCTTTCTCTCTCTCTCTCCCTTCCTTCCTTTCTTTCTGTCTTTTTTTTTTTTTTTTTTTTTTAATTTTCACTTCCTTTCCCCCTTCTCCTTTTTGCTTCTCCCATGAATGTATCAGAGTTTGGGATTCTACCAAGGATCCTTTTACTGCTCTCTCTGTGAGCAGCACAACATGGGGCTTTCTTGAGTGGCACTCAGTGCTCTGCTCTAGAGGTAAAGTCATGGAATTTTCAGGGCTAGAAAGCAACTTAGAGATCACCTAGTTCTACTTGTTCTGGCCTAGGGAAATGAAAACCACATTAGAGGGGCTGGGTGGTGGTGCACCTGTTGAATGCACATATTATAGTGCACAAGGACCTAAGTTCAAGCCCCTGGTCCCCATCTGCAGGAGGAAAGATTTTCAAGCAGTGAAGCAGGGCTGCGGGAGTCTCTCTGTCTTTCTTCCTATCTCCCCCTTCCCTCTCGATTTCTGACTATCTCTATAAAAATAAATAAAAATAACTACAACAACAACAATAACAACAACAAAAACCCACATTGGTCAAGATTTGCCTGAAGACACTCAGCTCCCTATTCTTTTCTCTACACTCTACCATCTATTCTGATCCTGGAACTCTTTGTTGTAAGACCTTGGGGAAAAAATTATTGATCATTTTCCTATTAGAATCTTAAGAACTAATTGTTTCCAGAAGCATGTGTTTTAAGAGATGTAAAGCAAAAACAGGATTGTATCCCCCAAACAAATAGTAACCAGGAGCCTAGATTTGTGCTGGACCATAGAGAGGTGTCAGTTTTGTGTGACAGTCTTTCAAACATGTTTAAAAAATATTTATTTATTCCCTTTTATTGCCCTTGTTGTTTTATTGTTGTAGTTATTATTGTTGTCATGGTTGTTGAATAGGACAGAGAGAAATGGGGAGAGGAGGGGAAGACAGAGAGGGGGAGAGAAAGATAGACACCTGCAGACCTGCTTCACCGCCTGTGAAGCAACTCCCCTGCAGGTGGGGAGCCAGGACTCGAACCAGGATCCTTTCACCGGTCCTTGCACTTTGCGCCACATGCACTTAACCCGCTGCGCTACCGCCTGACTCCCTCAAACATTTTTTTAATTGTATTTTTTTGCTATACAAATGCTAACAGAAAATACTAAGTTGTCAAGATAACAAAGAAATGCTCTCTCCTGAGGGAAGGGACAGGTAGGTGGCTCTTCAGTCCTAGGTTTAACACCATATTTGCAGCCTCTGCTTCCTCATCTGTAGAATGGCAACAGTAAGGGTACCTGCCTGTCTTCCACCTTCAGAGGCAGATTATAAAGGTCAAGTGGAAAAGCATCTTTGAAGGTGTTTTGAAAAGTAAAGGATTATAGTGACAGGCAGAGGGATGGAGCTGGCAGACTGAAGCGAGTTTCCTAGGAGTGGGGTGGAAGAGAGGGTGGAGGGGGCTGAGATGCTGCCTTGGCATCAGAATGTTGGCAAGAATTTCCATGCCCTCATTACACTAGGTGCTCCTGTCAGATTTAAACCAGCCTATGCTTTACTGCTCCACACGCTGTGATATTTTAGGACTGGCAGCCCGAAAGAATGCCACTTTTGCAAAAGATCTCTTTCCTGAATTTGCCACTGGGTATTATTTTTATGCCACTGTTTTGTGATCCAACTTCAAAATATATATCATCTTTATATTGCCTCTGCTAAGCATATATTTTTATTTTATTGCTTCCCATAGGGGTGACATTTGGCTATTGAATGTCTGGAGAATTGGGCCTGGTTGTTGGTTGTTTTTTGGCCTTTTTTTTTTTTTTTATTCTTCCTTTCATAAATGCTTTCTGTGATATATTAATCTTTGCAAAAGGAATGAGACAGGGACACATAAGCATTCGCACTCACACACACACACTAATCACATTGCCATTTTATCTCACTTTGCGGGTGTGTGGCTACATTTATAAGAGCCGACAGATCTGAAATAGGTGGTCTGAACTGATTCAGGTGGGGAGCTGTGAAGCCAGCAGCCTCCAGGGGAATCACGGGGAAGGGAGGGAGGGTGGGAGGGAGAAGAGCCTTTTGTCTTCTCTTTGTGAAGGACACACCAGGCAAGAAATGAGGATGGAACTATTGTGAGTCTGGGCTGGATAGGACCTTGGGGATATATTTATATGTCTATAAATATATAGACATATGTTTTATAGATATTTTATATTTTGTGTCCATATATCTATCTATTCAGTACCTTGTGTAACTGCCAATCCTGGACTCAATAAATGGTTATTGAATTAAGGAACAACAGAGTAACTACATAAACCATTTATTGAGGTTGTACTTTGTACAAGATACTTACACGTACTTTTTCTAAGCTTCCTCAAAAATTTAGTCTTAGTATTATCACATTATCTAGAAATCCCAATCCCACTTTTTTTTTGTATCCCCAAAGAAACTGAAAGCAAGATTTCAAACAAGTTGTTCATGAATTTCCCCGCAGAATTATTCACAGTAAACAAAAAGATGAAATATCTTATGTCTATCAATGGATGGGTAGATGGATGAATGGAATGGTGGGTGGGTGGATAAACAAATTGTGGTCTAGGGTCAGATGTGGCATACTCCATGGAGTGCACATAACACCATACACAAGGACCTGGGTTCAAGCCCCTAGTTTCCACCTGCAGTGGGGAAGCTTCACAAGCAGTGAATCAGTGCTACAGGTCTCATTGTCTCTTTCTCTTTCTCCCTCTATCCCTCTCTCCCTTCCTCTCTCCCTTCTCTTTCCATTTATCTCTGTCTCTATACAAAATGAAAGAAAAAAGTGACTGGATTCTTCCTATAGTCACTAGGCTCCATCAATAACCCTGGTGGCAATAAAAATAAATTAATATAAAAAAACACAGATTGTAGTCTATACATGTAGTGGAATACTATTCAGCCACCATAAGGAATGACATATTGATATATCCTACAACAAGAATAAGCCTCTAAAATATTGTTAGTCAAAGAAGCAAGACACCAAAGGTCACAGCTCCCATTTATATGAAGCGTTCACAGATCATCAGTCCTCCCTCTCTACACACCCCCTACCCAACCCCTGGGGTTGCTTCTTGCTGAACAGAGGGCAAGATGACATACTAATCGAGTATTAGAGGAGATAGGCAGAGAAGGGAGTAGATCACAGACTGGGGATAAAAGTGTGTGTGTGTGTGTGTGTGTGTGTGTGTGTGTGTGTGTGTGTGTGTGTGTATGTAGTTCCTTTAGGGTAAGAAGAAAGCACATAGGAAATTGATGGGATTTTTAGTGCCATAAGAGGGTCCATGGATATGTGTTGGTATGTTCCCTTCCCCCCCGCCCCCCCACCTCTGAGAAGAATTGGTTTGCCCCTTGCTAGTTTTGCGCTTGGCTTTCTCCCCGCCCCCTATGCGAAGGACGAGCAGAGTCCCAGCAGCAGTGGCAGAGAGAGGAAGATGGAGAAAAGCACATGGTGTGGTGATTTGCCCGTTAGTGAATAAAGATTAAATTGCGTTCTCAGCCCAGCCATGTGTCTCTGGGTGTCTCTGGTCGTCTCTGTTACCTGCCTGTGAAGCCAGCCCGGATAAAACAACATATATGAGTCTGCTCTAACAAATAGGGGTGGCATGAAGCTGCACTTGTGACAGTACTCGAAGATGGAGTCCAAACTCTAAAAGGGTTACAACACAATGGTGCTGAACCTCTTGCGAATTGGAGAAGACAAAGAGGGAATTTCATTGCCATTGCCAGTTCATGTCCTAATCACAGTCTTAGCCACATGAAGAGAGACTTTCTGAAGGGAACTGTCCTCCACTTCCTTCTTGTAGATAGCAGCCCCTACCTCTCCTCTCTGGAGCCAGTCCCCTGACACTCCCACCCCTACACCCCACCCTAGTCCCAGGACTCTTGGGGACTGAGTTTACTGTGAAAGGTTTCAACTGAAGCCTTGATGGGGACATCTGAGCCCAAGTTCTCTCTTCCTGTGATGGCTGCTGTCTTTTTTTTGGGAGGGGGGGGAAGGGAGATAATTTTCCAGTCTCGGCCTCTAAGTCTCATCAGTATTGTTGAAAGTATGTATAGAGGGGGCTGGGCAGTAGCACAGTGGGTTAAGCACACATAGTATGAAATGCAAGGACCTGCTTAAGGATCCCAGTTTGAGCTTCCAGCTCCCCACCTGCAGGGGAGTTGATTCACAAGCTATGAAGCAGGTCTGCAGGTGTCTATCTTTCTCTCCCCCTCTGTCTTCCTCTCATCTCTCGATTTCTCTCTGTGCTAGTCAACAACAAGAACAGCAATAACAAGAAAATGGAAAAAATGGCCTCCAGAAGCAGTGGATTCATAGTGCAGGCACCAAGCCCCAACGATAATCCTGGAGGCAAAAGAAAAAAAAGAAAGAAAGAAAGAGAGAGAGAAAATACAGAATCCAGAAGCAAACAGAAAGGTTTCTCCCTCCTCATGATGCACAGCCATGTGTCACTGGCCATGCCACTCAGCAGGCCACACATAGGAACCATTCCCAAAGACTATATATATTCCAGGCCACACAACCCATGCAGCACACATATACACAGCATGTACCATATCACCAGCATGGCACACACATCATGCCCCCCACACAAACCACACTGATACTTCAACACATTACACTCAAGTTATCCCACTCGTGTCAGATCTAGACCACAAACCCATCATAGCCCCAATTCATGCTCCACACCACTTTTGTCATCCCTCCACTCCATACAGCACCACCTGCTGAATCCCACCTCTCCTCTCCCTTACCTCTGCTCTCTTTTTCATTCTAACCAGGGCAGAAATTGAAAGACAACTTCATGGGTCTCTGCCTTGGCCTTACCCCCCTCCCAGCCTCACTTTCCACCATTCCTGCCCCCCGCTTTGCCCCATTTTTTAGCGGCCCTGTCTTCACTTCCATTCTAAGTTACTACTTCTGAATATCCTTCCTTTTTTCCTCTTCTCTCTCAGATAAGTGAAACAATGCCTGACTTCCTCTTGTGTTTTCCAGATATGCCTCCTTTTCAGTGATGGATAAAAACAAGATTCCTGATGATAGTCTGGTTCCTGGTGGAATTTGGGTATAGAGCCCTCTAATTTACATTCCCTGCTATTTACCCCTCTGGGAGTATGGACCAAAATTCTTGGGGTATAGAAGGTGGGAGTTCTGGTTTCCATAGTTGCTTCTTTGCTGGACATGGATGTTGGCAGGTTGATCCATACTCCCAGCCTGTTACTATCTTTCACTAGTGGGGTAGGGCTCTGGAGAGGTGAGGTCCCAGGACACATTGGTGAGGTCATCTGCCCATGGAAGTCAGGATGGAATCATAGCAGCATCTGTAACTTGGTGGCTGAAAGACAGTAAGATATAAAATAGTCTAAAATGTTTAATAAACAGCAACCAAATCGTAGAAAGCAGGTGAAAATAGGGATCTTAGGGTGGAGAGAAGCTAGGAAGTCTACCTTAGGTATGTTCCTACGCGCCCAAGACTTTAGTAATTTTTGCTTGAGCTTGATAGCTAATATGGATGTGGACTAGAAATATTATCTGGGAAGATGGTGTCAGAATTGAGAATAGACCTAGAAAGCTGGATTAGGACAGAGAGTAGGTCCCAAACTTGAAGAGAAAATATAAATATAATTAGCTGTTTGCCATGTCCATCCAACCTAGGGCCCATGTTTATTCATATCTAGCACAGGACCCTGTATAACCTCTGAGTCCTTGTTAGTCTGAGCTCACAGTCTGTGGTTATAGCTGGAAACATTCTAGATTATTCTCATTTCAGGGCCCATCTTCCCTGAGTGGCAGAGTAGGATGACCCAGCCTCCCTCAGAGAGTAGAGCAGTCCCTGCCATTGCTAGTTTATAGTGAAG
Source organism: Erinaceus europaeus (assembly GCF_950295315.1). NCBI lineage: Eukaryota > Metazoa > Chordata > Mammalia > Eulipotyphla > Erinaceidae > Erinaceus > Erinaceus europaeus. Next base: position 63,302,801 of record NC_080173.1, on the reverse strand, counting down.
CTAATGTCCTGGAGAGGTATGGCCCCCTCTCTGAACCCACATGGACACTCAGTTAAATGTGTGCAGAGGCACACCAGCAGCATATAGTTTTCCCAAGGGGGTTTCCTCTCTCTACCTTGTCTCCACACACTCTGTAGTAAGAGTGGTGCTCAGCCCCGGGGATGTTTCTACTGGGCCCTGGCTGTGGGGATTATGTGTGTTTGGTTCATTGGGCACTGTGGGTTCTCTTGCTTTTTTATCCAGGACAAAGAGGCAACCCCGGTTCTGCTCTGGCCTTGCAACCTGTGTCCTACAAGATTGTGTGGAAAGCAACGTGGCATCTCAGTGAGTCTGTCCTTCCAGCCATGTGCTGCATGCCCCTTGGTATGCTGTGTGTGTGCCAGGCTGCTCCTCCAGTGCTTGTGAGTCTGGAGTTCTATGCCCTGACAGACAGCTGAGAGAACAGACCAGGAGGGCTCTCCTTGCTGAAGGCCAGAGTCGGTCTGGCTGTTGATCTGGCTTGGGGATGGTGTCCTTTATCTCACTCTTCTGGTGGCCAGGGACAGTGACTGATAGATACTTCCCACTCCCTCTTGTCACCACCTCTTGGGAGGATCAAGAAGCAGATCAGTTTGTAAATTACTAGTAAAAATAAAATAAAACAAACAAGCAATAAAGAGACAGAGAGAGAGAGAGAGAGAGAGAAGAAAGAGGGAAAGGGAGAAATAAAGAAGCAGGTTAGTGCCACTATCTCTGAGTGCCCTTGGACAGTCCTGTATCCTCTGTCAAAGGAGGGAGCAGGACGTTTGCTCATGAGCCAGCTGGCCCTGCAGACACTGGGAGATGCACAGCACTCCCCTCAGGAAGCCTTTGTGGTGACTTGGGTGGCAGAGGCATGGAGAGGACATGCTCCATTCCCACCCATCTGCAGCCTTGAAGGGGAGCACAGCATTCCTCTCTCTCTCTTCCTCTTTCCCTCCCTCTTTTCCTTCCTCCCCCGTTTTTTTAATTTGATATGACACAGAGAAATTTAAAGGGGAGAGGGAGATAGAGAAAGAGACAGATAAGACACCTGCAGACTTGATTCACCGCTCATGAAGCATATGGAGAGTGGGGGCTTGAACCCCAGTACTTGCACATGGCAACAAGTACACTTAACCAGGTGTACCACCACCTCCCCCCCTGCCTCTACACACAAACACACACACACACACACACACACACACAGAGTTTCTTAGGATTTGCTTTATTGCTGTTGGCATGGGAAGTTTCTGCTCAGAGACAGACAGAAAGCTGCTCCCTTACGTGGCCTCTAGCAGGGAAGGAGAGTAGACACAGCCAGCTGGATGAACCTTGCTAGGTAGCTGCCCTTATCAGCTCAAACTGCTGCCTTAAGACCATGGGCTCCGGACATCCTGCTTTCCCACAATCCTGCCCGTTGCCTTGGTCTGAGGAGCTCCTGCTCCTCAGAGCACTCTTGTTTTGAAGATGAAGAACCCTTAGTTCCTTTGGTCCAGCCCAGCTGAGGACGGCCAAGATAGGAGGCAATTTCCCTCCTGCCTCAAACAGATGCAGTCAAACCACCAGTCAGTTCCTCTCTCTGTGTGTTTTAATCAATTCCCATGAAAAATGGGTCTATGAAGGAGGGCAGCATGCCCCAGGGCATCCTGCACTTCAATCAGGACAGCAGAAGGAGCTGGTTTCATTAAACTATAATGCACCATTTGAGCATATTTCCTGGTAACTGGATCCTATTGAAGGGGGGCTGCCAGACCTCCCGTCCTGTTAGAGGAGGCAGTGTAACCCTTCACCCCAAGTGCAGATGGAGTTGTTCCACAGCTTCCTCATGGGACCAGGAATGGGCTGTCAGCTCAGCTTACCAGAAGGTCTTTGTGAGAGGGAGGTTAGAAAGAGCGGTCAGCTGGGCTTTGGAAGCAGGCAAGCCTTTAGCTCCTGCAGTTGTTTGGCCTGATTTCTCTGGCCCCAGTGCCCTTTTCTGCCATACTTTCCCTCCTATTGGTGAGGAGTAAAGTCAGATGAAGAGTGTGAGACCTGAATCAGTGCCTGGTACACAAAGGATATGATTGAGGGACCTGAGTATAGTGGAGCCCATGTGTCTCAGGAGTTTCTGCATCCACAGAGAGTAGAAGAGAGTCCTCTGTCCTCACTGCCTACAGAAAGCTGAGCAGACAGCAGCTCAATAACTCCTCTTAGATCCCTCACTGAACTGTAATCGCTGATATAACTGCTCGCCCCTACCCCCCAAACTGGAAAGATATACCTGTAGATACAGAGAACTCCAGCTTATCTGAGCAGTTACCACAAGCAGAAACCACTGCTGGGACTGGGACTGGGCAAGAGACCTGGAACTGACTGGTGGACTGTGGGGCTTTCGTGTGGCCAGGCCAGAGAGCTGTTCAGCTGAACGCCTTGGTCACTGGGCTCCCTATACTTTCCTGGTTTTATCTCCAGGAGCCCTACCAAGATCTCACAGTAGAGATGGCCGTTCTAAAGTATTGGGTTGTCGGAAAAGTCATGACACATTTTTGAACAGGAAAAAAAAATGTCATGAAAAATCCAATACTTAGGAGAAAAAAATTTTTTTTCTAAATTTTTCACATTGTTTTTATTTATTTATTTATTGCATAGAGACAGAGAGAAGTTGAGAAGGGAGGAGGAGATAGAGAGAGAAAGAGACAGAAAAACACCTGTAGCCCTGCTTCACCACTCCTGAAGCTTCGCCCCTGCAGGTGGGACCAGGGGCTTGAACCTCTAATGTGAGTGCTTAACCAGGTGCACCAACATCTGCCTTCCTCCCCCCATGTCATTGTTTTGAAGATAGAGACAGAAAGGCAGAAAGAGAGACTATGAAGGAGACACAGGGAGGCTGGGCAGTGGCGCACCTAGTTGAGCGCGCATATTTACATGTGTATAGAGTCAGCTTAGTGTCCCTGCTTCCCACCTGCAAGGGGAAACTTCATAAATAGTGAAGCAAGTCTGCAGGTGTCAATCTATATATCCTTCTCTATCTACCCTTCCTTTCTCAATTTATATCTATCCTATCATATAAAAAAAAAAAAGGAAAGAAAAATAAGGAAAGAAATGAACTGCTGGCAGGAGTGATAGATTCAAGGCACTAAGCCCCAGCAATAACCCTAGTGGCATAAATAAAATAAAGTGAAATGCAAAGAAGAGACCACAGCACTGAAGCTTCCTTCCATGTGTTGGGGCCAGGGATTGAACTGGGTTGTGCACACGGCAAATGATCCATTTCACCTACCCTGGACCATTTTGTTCTTACTAAGACCTACCCTTAAGTTAAACTAACCTGCTGGGGTTTTGACAGAACCTGACCAGTCTGGGGGAAGGAAAACACCCTACCCCGGTCTACTGAATTGGCCTGCTCTACCTCAGGAGCTGAAAAAATAAAAAGTGCCTGTGAAGGTCATAGCACAGTGGCACAAGCTCACTAAGAGACAAAGACCTAATATTAGAGGACTGTAGAGGGTACTCCTCCACCACCCCTCACCTTCATACTGATGCTCTAGACATGGGACTGGTTAGTCCTGTAGGAGGGGCTGTCATTCCATGTACACTTGAGGAAACTGAGGCTCACAGGGACTAAGGTCCTGCATAGGACCCTCAGTTAACAGACTAGGAGGCAGGGTTGGGGTCTGGTGGTCTCTTTTTTCTCCTTTCTTTCTCTTCTCACATTGAACCAAGAACTGTGGAGAATCAGGTTTGTAAGTCTTTTTGTGGGGTTGGGTGGTGGTGCACTTGATAGAGTGCACATGTTACAATGCACAAGGACCTGGGTTCAATCCCCTAGTCCCTACCTGCAGGAGGAAAGCTTCACAAGTTATGAAGCTGTGATGCAGGTGTCTTTTTCTCTTCCTTTTCGACTTCTGTCTATATCCATATATTTATAAATGTGTGTATATGTCTTTACATAACCACTGTGTTATTTCTCCAGTCCCCTAAATCAAATGTTCTCATTATCAGACTACAATGGACAAGCACGGCACTATCTCCCTGGCTGCCCCATGCTTGATTCCCTTTTCCCTGGGGCATCTTAAAGCTGGAACTCTGCTCCCTTCCCAAACCAGGGTGTCACTGTGGCCACACAGGTCATCCAGAGCAGCATATTCCTGTGGTGTTATGGGACGGTCACTCTAGTGACTGGCTTTGGGTATTCCTGCTGGGAGGGGCTCTCTGTGGCAGGCCCTACCCCATGTCCTTCTGGGTTTCATCTGCTCCAGGGAGTGGGTGTCCTGTTCCAAGTCCTAGGAAGGCCTAACCCAACTCCATTCTCGACGTCCAGCAGAGACCAAGGTCAGGGATGTAAGGTGCCAGTGACAGCAATAGGTCTTATGACCCAGTTGTTTGGAGTCAGGCCTGAGGAACTACAGCCCTGTCTCTGCTACCAGCACACTACTGGGTCAGCCTGGAGGTACAGACGCAAGGACAGCCTGGCTATGTGATGTAAGGAAGCGACATTTGTTAAATGCTACCAGAAATCTGAGGTGAAGGAGGAACTCCAGGCCCTCTACTGAATTACTTGGGGACAGGTGTGAAAAAAGAGAGTAGGTGCTGGGAGCACAGGCTCTCCTGGTGACCTGAATTCATGTCCTGGTCCCAGTTGTGGAACCCTAACAAGTTCTCTGGTCTTGACTTGAGCTTCTGAGAAGTGAGGGTAGGAATTATAACCAATTCCTAGAGGCCACCATGATGATGAAGCAAGAACTCTACATAATCTTAGTTCCTGGCATGGGGTTGTGGGTATATAATAAACAAACTGCTGGTTATCACAGTAAGGACCCTTCCTTCCTGGGAAATTCTCAGTCAACAGCGAATTAATGCACAAGGATCTCCCTGGCCCACCTCTGCTGGGTGACCTTGGTGACCTTGAGCCAGTCACTTGGCCTTGCTGGGATGCACTTTCTCCATCTGTGAGCAGGGAGTGGCCTCCCATGGTGGCTGTCCCACCCTGTCACAGTAATAAGCTCATTGGCCAGGCCTGGAGGGGGCAGGGGAGCCCACTGTGCCCTGAGGAGGCACTATGCTGCCACAGTTCACGATATTGTTATTTGTGAGTTTGAAATTTCCTGATGGATAGAATGAGCCATCTGAAGCGAGAGTTTCATTTCCGTTGCTATCCGGCTTGGCCATCTCCTGGGGAAGGGCTGTGAGTGACAAGCTATAATTAAAACCTTAGCATAAAGCCAAGTCAGAAAATAACGACTTTTGGTCATGCACACTCGTGAGGACAGGCCTTTCTGTCTGTCTGACTGTCTGTCTTTGGTGGCCCTCTCCCTGAGGGTTCTGTCTGTCTGCTAGAGCAGGCTGCCTGAGCAAGCAAGAGTTTCCCATATTCTCCCATTTCAGTCCATCTGCCTTCTTCCCTGAGAAATCTGCAGAGCTTCAGGGATCTGCTCCAGGCCTTTGTATTGAAGTCTCAGGAGGCCGTCTGCTTGGGCGAAAGGGTATAGAGACAGATTGTATCCATGGGAGTGAAACAGTGAGGCCTGGATCTGGAGACAGGCCTGCCCTCTCTTGTTTCTGCCTGCCTGTGACTCTGGGGCTTATCTGTGGAGGGTGGAGGATGGAGGGTAGACGGTGCCTCCCAGAAGCCCATGGGAGCTGGGGCTACCTGGCTGTTTTAGCCCCCTGCTAGTTCCCAGGGAACACTTGACCCAAAGTGGTGGTTTTCTTGTTTGTCTAGTTTTTGTTTGTTCTTTCCTTAATGCACCTCCCTCTTGACAGTTTTGGTCTCTCTAGGGTCACTTTTTCCTTTCAAATGGAATAAGGACCTGTGCTATGCCCTGGGGCTACAGTGTGAAAGAAACAGTTGTTTCCCTCAGATTCCAGATCTTCTTTTCTTTTTATGAGGCTGCCAGTGTAACCTCATCTTAGCTAATTACAGATGTGATGACCTTCTTTCTACATATACTCACATTTCCAAATAGGGCTTCACCATACTATCTTTGGGGGACATAATTCAACCCATAGCACTGAAGCATTTTCTTTTTTCTTTTTTAATTTTTTCTTTTTTTTAATATTTATTTTATTTATTTATTCCCTTTTGTTGCCCTTGTTGTTTTATTGTTGTAGTTATTATTGTTGTTGTTGTTGGATAGGACAGAGAGAAATGGAGAGAGGAGGGGAAGACAGAGAGGAGGAGAGAAATTTAGACACCTGCAGACCTGCTTCACCGCCTGTGAAGCGACTCCCCTGCAGGTGGGGAGCCGGGGTTCGAACCGAGATCCTTATGCCGGTCCTTGTGCTTTGCGCCACCTGCTGCGCTACAGCCCGACTCCCGCACTGAAGCATTTTCTAGTCTCTATTCCCTTAATCTGGCCCAGAGTTCTTTAAAGACTGCCTTTGTTGAATAATCTCTGTGAGGGGCTGGGCAGTGATATACCTTACTAGGTACATTGTAGGTACACACATTACTATGCACAAGGACCTTGGTTTGAAATGCCAGTTTCAAGTTGCCAGCAGGGAGGGGTAAGGGGAGGGAGATGTTTCATGAGCAATGAAACAATGCTGCAAGTGTTTCTCTCTCCCTCTCTGTCTCCCCCTTCCTTTTAAATTTCTGTCTCTATCAGAAAAGAAAGAGAGAAAGGATGGGAGCTGGTAGTAGTGCAGTGGGTTAAGCGCAGGTGGCACAAAGCGCAAGGACTGGCGTGAGGATCCCAGATCGAGCCCCCGGCTCCCCACCTGCAAGGGAGTCGCTTCACAGGCAGTGAAGCAGGTCAGCAAGTATCTATCTTTCTCTCCCTCTCTTTCTCTCCCTTCTCTCTCCATTTCTCTCTGTCCTATCCAACAACAATGATATCAATAACAACTACAACAATAAAACAACAAGGGCAACAAAAGGGAATAAATAAATAAATATTTTTTTAAAAGAGAATGGAAAAGAAAAGAAAAGAAGAGAAGAGAAAATAAAAGAAAAGAAACAGAGGCCACCAGGAGCAGTGGGTTCATCATGGAGGCACTGAGTCGCAGCAATAACCCTGGTAGCAATTAAATAAAAGAATCACCCCTGTGAGTATGGTATTTCTCTTTTGCTTTCAGATCGATCCCTGTACTCATTATGACTACCTGTGTGACATTGGACAAAACAACTTAACCACTCTGAGCCTTGGTCTCTCCACCTTTAAAGAGAAAATTATTTCCATAACTGTTCTCCCTCCTTGACAATGTTGCTGAAAGCAGTCTGTAAACCAAAGGGGCCCAGAGCACTGGTTGGGTATCGCTGTCCTTGTAAGCTATTAGGAATGGCTGAGAAAGGAATGTGTCTAGATTATTCTCTTTGATCTGAACTGAATCCAGCACTACTTTCCAACACTGCCTGAAGAAATGTTCCTGGTGTTGATGATGTACCTTGTTCATCTTGATCTAGCCTTGAGAGTGTGGACATGGAGCTTCTCCCAAGAATACAATTCACCCAGGACTAGTTTCCTAGGTTCTTCTTGGTTTGGAATTCAGCTGGACCCTGCCATCATAGGCTCCTCCATCACTAGTCCTTAGAGGAACCAGCATCCCCCCGAGTGGAGCCCTTACTTTTAGTGCGACAGCTATTTTATCTGGGCCGCGGGTAAACAAGAGATATTTTAAGATGTGTGTGTCAGCTGGGGTCAGTTTCCGCTCAGCTATCACTCGTGCTGTCAGGAGGAGAGAGGTTTCAGCTGTCCAGCGGGAGCCCATCAATCACTTCTGACAGCTCTTAATCAGACAAAGGAGCCTTCACCACCGTGTTGCAGAGAGGGAGATTGTATTATTGTTCATACTCAACAAATAATTTTGGACAGAAGTTTTAAGTCCACAAATAAGATCCCTTGTATCTTTCAAGCATTTGGATCCCTATGGTGATAGAAGGTGTCCTTTTGGGTTTGAGTGCCTCTCATTTCTCTTCTGATGTAACTCTATTCTGCCTTCCTAAAGCTGTATTCATCATTCATTCATTCAGTAAATGGTCATAGTACCTCTACTGTTGTGCCTGGCCTGTGTCATGTGCTAAGGACAGCCCTGTAGAGGGTAGAGGCATGTAAACAGAATTCCAATGCCATGTGAGAGGTAATGTAGCTAAGGTAGGTACAATGTGCCAGGGAAATCCAGGGAAATGAGCTAAGGTAGGTACAATGTGCCAGGGAAATCCAGAAAAATGAGTGACTAACTCATGTGTGTGTGTGCGCGCGTGTGTGAGTGAGAGAGAAGGAGAGAGAGAGAGATGGAGGGCAAAGGCTTCTCATGGAAGAGCATTTCAGCTGATCCCAAGATCTTCCAGTTGGTTCAGGGGAGTCAGGGCATCTTGGAAAGAGCTAACAAGAAGGTTAGAGGTGAAAAGGATGCCCTTGTGTTCCCACTGTTAATAGGGGCAGAATGGGAAAAGAAAGAGCTGAGGAAACAGTAGAAGTTCAACAAGAAAGGGTTTGAACACTTTCAGATTATGAGGTCCATGAAGCACAGCATCTCATCTGCCTTGTTCAGTACTGTGTCCCTGTGCCTAGAACAATAAATACTTGGACATGGAAGCCACCAGTAAATATTAATTGAATTCATGAGGGAGTTATGAATGCCTGTAAGGAGGATGATGCTGAATCGATGAACTCACCATTTCCTGGTACATAAACATCTTCCATGATTTCCATCAGCCACTCAACAAAATGTTTTTTTTTTTTTTTTAGTCTTTATTTGTTGGATAGAGAGACAGTCAGAAATTGAGAGGGAAGGGAGTGATAGAGAAGGAGAGAGAGACCTGCAGCACTGCTTCATCACTTGTGAAGCTTTCCCTCTGTAGGTGGGGGCTGGGGGATTGAACCTGGACCCTTGAGCACTGTAACGTGTGCTCAAGCAGGTGCGTCACCACCCAGCCCCTTTAACAAAATATGTTTTTCTTTTCTTTTCTTTTCTTTTTTGCCTCCAAGGTCAACACTGGTAGTCCTGGCACTACAAATCCACTACTCCTGGCAGCCATGTTTTCCCCTAATTTTTAAAAATTATTTTAAGAAAAAATATCTTATTCCTTTATTTATTTACTATTGGGTAGAGAGAGGAGAGTGAGATAGAGAGGGAAAGAGACAAAGACATCTTTAGCCCCAGCCCTGCTTCAACACTTATGAAATTTTGGAGTTGGGGACCAAGAGTTTGAACCTGGGTCCTTGCTCATTGTAATGTGTGCACTTAATGAGATCCACCACAGCCTGGCCCTCTCTATTTCTTTTTACCTTTTTTTTAAAATTTTTATTCAACAGGACAGAGAGAAATTGAGAGGGCAGGGGGAGATCAAGAGGGAGAAAGACATCCGCAGACCTGCATCATTATTGGTGAAGCATCACCGCTGTAGGTAGGGAGCAGAGGATTAAATCCGGGTCTTTTCACAGGTCCTTGCACATAGTACTATGTGCACTTAGCTGGGTGTGTTATCGCCCCAGTGCCTGCCCCCCATACGTTTTTCTCTGGTTTTTGAATCTATTTTCTATCACTTCCCCATCTGGAAGTTCTAAGTCAGAAACCAGCAAACCATGGACAACTGGCCAAACCTGCCTACACTTTTATTTATAAATTACACTTATTGGATCACAGCTATGTCTACTAGTTTACACAATGTCAGTGGCTGCTGTCCTAGAAGGCAGAGCTAAGCAGTTACAACAGAGTTTTTTTTTGTTTTTTTTTTTTCTTTCAGGGTTATTGCTGGGGCTCCGCACCTGCACTACGAATCCACTACTCTTGGAGGCCATTTCCTCCTCCATTTTTGTTGCCTTTGTTGTTGTTATTTTTATTGTTGCCATTGCTGTTGTTGTTGTTGGATAGGACAGAGAGAAATGGAGAGAGGAGGGGAAGACAGAGAGGTGGAGAGAAAGACACCTGCCGACCTGCTTCACCGCCTGTGAAGTGACCCCCCTGCATGTAGGGAGCCGGGGGCTCAAACCGGGATCCTTAAGCCGGTTCTTGTGCTTGGTGCCATGTGAGCTTAAGCTGCTGCACTACCGCCCTGCCCCCACAACAGAGACCTTTATATTTGTTTTTTGCAGACACAGTTTGTAGACAGCTATGTTATGTCTTTGGACTCAGACATAGCTGTTGAATAAATGGTAAATAAATAAGTGAATAAGTGAGGCCAAGACTGGTTTAATGGGTCAGTCAGCTCATCCCATATGTTCCCTCATCTTTTGCATGTACACAGCTCTGCATGCTCTTGGATAATAATTAATAAAAGACTTCCACGGGCTTACATGGGGCTTAACAAACAGAAGGTTTATTACAACACAGTTATTTAGATACTGCAAAATGGGCAAAGGGGCAAAGATCAGCTAGTCATGATAGTAGGGAGCCATGAGTCTTTAAGCTAGTTACCAGCACTCAGCTACACATGTTCAGGTCCCGGGGGAAGTGGCATTGTGGGTCCTGGTGAGAAGGAGAGCAGGAAAGGACAGCATGAACAGAGAGCGATTTCCACCAGACACTTGCTTAAATAACTTCCTATATACATTCACAATTCCTTCTGGGCTTGCAAATGTCCATTGTATTCTTGTCAGGATGGCATCAGTCATATGCTAATTACACCATGTCCCAAAACTCTTGGGCCAGGGAACATCCATGCCTGGTGACCTTTTCATAAGGCAGGGCAGAATCATATTTCTGGACACCCCCACCCCACACAAGAATTGGGGCAGGTAGAATGAAGGAATTTTATTCAGGCATGCTTCTCATGGAGAGTTTCATGGTCACTGCAGCTGGGTAGCAATGTGAAAGGTCAGAATACGTCAGGACTCTGAGTTACAACTGACAGCAACTCTGTCATAGAGTTTAGAACACCTGAGTTTTATCGGAGGACGGTTTTCAGCTCTGATGAAACGCAAAAAACTCCTGCAAAATCGGGGGGGGCTGAATAGAGAAGGTTATTTGTTTCCTTTTTGTTCCCCTGTCTCTCCTTCAAATGCACTTGCATCTACCTGCTTTCTTTTCCCCTTAAACAGACAAATTTGCCCCAAATGACAGCTAACTCAATGCCTAGCTTATACCTCTTCTATTTCATAACCTTAGGTAAGGGTCTCCCACCAAACACTCTCATTAGAATAGTCTTGAAGGAAGACTCTGATTGGTCAGATATGGCCCATATGTGACTGTCCACAAGCAAATCCCTGTAACAAGGGCTTTGAGGGTTCTGATTCGTCTGTATTCAGTCACATGATCACCCTTGACCTGTGATAGGTCTATTATCAAAGGGGAAAAGGTGGGTGTCAGCAAGCTAGGGAGCAAAACACGTCTCTTGGCAGATTGCAGAACTTCAACAGATGATGTCCTGCCAGGCCCAAACAGCAAGAGAGTGAGCAAGTATCTCAGAGAGTCCTGGAAAAGAGTCTATTTCAGAAGAGCAACATAAATGATGCTGAATCCTTGAAGCTACAGTTGGAGATTCTTGAATCCTTCCTGCTTCTAGGATTGGTCCTAGAAACAGAGATAGAGATGAGCCTTCAGAGAAGAGAGAGAGAGAGAGAGAGCCAGCCATTGGGCTCAGCTGGATGTATATGCATGTTCAGAGACTGGGCACCAGACCAGTGTTGAGGACAGATGAGGCTGCTGGTTCATCAAGCCATATCACATCTCTTTCCTCTAACCTTCCTGCCTAGAAGGTCCTAGAAGGGCTTCTGAACCTCTGCAGTCTTGCCAAACACTGACCACTTACCATTCTCTGTCCAGCAACAGCTCTCTGGTCAGGGTCTCACAGTAGCTGGGGAGGGAAGAGACAACACACACTTGGTCTTCTACTTACTTTTCTGGGAGACAGTCTTACTACCTCCACCGCATAAAAGAATTCCAAAATTTTGCATTTGGAAGGTACCCTGGTTGACCAATTTGACCCACTACCCAGCATGGGCATTCCTCTTCCTGACTTTCTGTCTTCTCTGCTTCAACACTGTGAGGCTGTCCACTGCCCAACATAGGCATGGAGGACAGCTCTGATTTCTCTGAACCAATGTCTGCCTCTTGGTTGTCTCTTCTCTCTGGCTCTAGCTCAGCACCCTGGAGGAACTTGAGAAGAAAAAATAATTGAATATCTCTTCTGAACTTCAGGTTTTCACATATCTGAGGAACATTATCATGTTATTTTACTCCCATGTCTTTTCTCCATGCAAACTCCTTAAGTCACTGTCACTTAGTGATAGTGGGTGGGTGAGGGATGGAGTGGGGCATAGGTGCCAGACTCTCCACCAGCACCAGCATGGTCAGGCTAGATTTAGTTTGTGAGCACAGCTTAAAAATGTGATCTTCTCAGTGCCAGTAGAGGAACTTGACTTCATGCATTCATTAGGGTGCATATAGGTAGAATGTACATGGAAATACAAGCAGGATGTGCTCAGTTAGAAAATCTGACTTTTATGATGAATGACATAGTGGGGGTTGTATTGTTAAATGGGAATCTGGGGAATGTTATGCATGTACAAACTATTGTATTTACTGTTGAATGTAAAGCATTAATTCCCCAATAAAGAAATAAATTATAAAAAAAAAGTCAAAAAAAAAAAGAAAATTTGACTTTTGAGAGTCAGGCGGTAGCACAGTGGGTTAAGCACACATGGCATGAAGTGCAAGGGCCGGCGTAAAGATCTGGGTTCTAGTCCCCGGATCCCCACCTGCAGGGGAGTCACTTCACAAGCGGTGAAGCAGGTCTTCAGGTGTCTATCTTTCTCTCCCCCTCTCTGTCTTCCCCTCCTCTCTCCATTTCTCTCTGTCCTATCCAACAATGATGACAACAACAGCAATAATAACTACAACAAGAGAAAACAAGGACAACAAAAGGGAAAATAAATATATAAATAAATATAAAAAAAGAAGAAAGAAAATTTGACCTTTTTCCCCTTGAGCAGAACCCCTAAAGTGGTGGTTTGGGCCTGTTCAATGTTTTAATATAGTTACTAATGGATCCATAGCATTTCTATTTCTCTCTCTGGTATCCTCTGCATTTGGCTGGTCTCCTGACGCCAGATGCCTCAAGGTGCCCACATAGCTGCTACAGTTCCAGACCTTGCATGCTAGAGAAGCAGAAGAGGAACCTGAGGAAATTTTTGACAGAAGTTTCCACAGAACACTTGCTCCCACATTTCATTGGCCAGAGTCAAATACTGTGCTGTTTTCAAAACATAACTGGTAAAGAGAATGGAGTCATGGTGATTAGCTTAAATTAATCAAGATGCCACAAACACACCTCCCCCCACCAGGTTCAAAGCATTGGCCTCTGAGATTGGAAGATTTGAATTCAAATTGTGACTCCCACCACTTTGTAACTTAACTCTGGTAGCTTAATATAAATCCCTGAATCATGCAATAACTTGATAAGCCTCAGTTTCCTCTTCTATAAATAGTGTTTGACCCATGGAAATGTGTACTACAACTTAAAGCATCTTGTACAGGTGCTGGTACACTTAATTAAATGTCATTTTTTTCCTTTCTCCCTTCGCTTGATCTGCCCACTAACACATGCCACTCTGGCTCCTAGCTAGCTGTCTTTTCTGTTTTTAAGCCCTATTTTTCATGTCTGATGTTTATGAAACCTTTTTTCCTCTTAAATCCTAAATGCAGGAATTTACATTTATCCCCCTTTACATGTTTTCAGCTCGTTATTCAACCTGTCAAGATATTTTTTGAATCTCCATTCTGCCATTCTTTCTATTAACAATCCCTCCGGCTTTGTGTCAGCTGCAAATTTGATAAGCGCATCTTCTGTTCTGCTTCATCCAAGCTGCTGAGAACAGGGGTGAGGTGGACAAGGTCAAGGGCTGAGCTGTGGGGTCCTGTTGGAGATGACTGTGGGCAGACATTGGAGGCCGAGTGCTGCTTCCACAGTGTCTGTGCCATCAAGCAGGACACACTTGGCCTTATTTAGAATTCAGAGGTTCTTGAATGGTCACACCACACTCTGCCCTTTGCCAGAGGCACCTTGGGATCCCTCTTGCCCTAGGTGAACTTTCAAGGACAGACAGCTAGACTTCAGCCATGAATGTTACATCCCTGTGAACTCACGCTTGCTTTGAAGGATCACAGCTTCCTCTTTTCTAAGTCCTTACACTTCAGTATTTGCCAGGGATTGTTATCAAACTTGCCAGACTGTTCTTACTAGGATTTAACATTTTCTTTTGTTCTAAAAAATTAGAACACACAGCTGCCAGTAGTCCAGTATTTCTTCAGTCTGTATAATCCCTCAAAGATGACGCCTGTCAGGGGGTCTGTACTTGCCCCAAGGGACTGGTGTCTGGAGAAATCTAGCCCCACCCCCTCCCAACAGTCACTCTGGCTTTGCATATTTTGACTCCAATTTTCTTTCCCTGCATCCCATACTCCCATTCATCTTCCCTCTCTTTCTGCCCGCACTCTCATTCATCCTTCCTCCCCTCCCTTCCTTTCTGTTTCTTGAAATTAAATATATATATTTCCCAATTTAGAATAATGAATACACATTCTTTGTAGAAAATTAGAAAAATATTCCCCTGAGACACTATTTGATTTCCCATTTAGTGTACTCTTGTCCCATTCTCTAGACATATCTGTTTCAGATAGTTGTAAACATATGCTAATATTATTCATATAAACCTCACAAATATTTTGAATGATTATGTACTATGGTTTTTTTAATGTTTTATATATTTATTTATTGTTCTATTTTATTTGATAGAACAGAGAGAAATTGAGAGGGGAAGGAGTGATAGAGAGGAGAGAGAGACACACCCACAGGCCTGTTTCACCATTCATGAAATGTCCTTCCTGCAGGTGGGGAATGGGGCTTAAACTATACTATAGTTTTTCTAGAATAAAGCCAACACATAAAAAGCAATACAGATGCATAACAGAAAATGCGTAAACTCTGAAAGTCCAAATACTGTTTTTAATACTGTTAAGTACTTCATTTTTAACATAACACATCCTCATACATTTTTCTCAGACTTACACACACACTCTGGAGAAATTTTGATGACTTTGTGTATGTACTGATTTTATTGAGTAAATACTGTTTCACAAGACTTGTCACAGGGGTACAGGTTCACAGCTTCCCCAAGAGAGGTATTAGTACACTTTTCTCCCTCCCCTTCCAAATTATTCTTTCCTTCCATCATGGCATACTGGGTCCCCCACCTTCTGATAACCCATTCCTGCCTTCCTCCTTCTGAGACCTTGGATCTGCTAAAATAGACTATACAGCTTACTCACAATTCTCCTTGTATTTTCACTTGCTCTATTTTTAAGTCCCACCTGTGAGTAAGATCGTGAGGCATTTGTCCTTCTGCTTCTGTCTTGCTTTGATGACTTTATGAGACTATAGACTCTACATATCCAGTATATGGTCCAGGGATAGATGGCAGACTCTTTGCTCCCTCATTGCTTTAATAGACTCCTGCCCAGGGTTTTCCTTTAACTTACTATTTTTCTTTTTGTTTTGTTTTTCAAACAGTACTGACATGAGCATTTTCATGCACTCTCCTTTTTCAATAGTTCCATTTACTTTCTCTGCACAGAATTCCATAAACCAAACACTTCTCTTAGCAGTATATATATATATTTTTTGCCACCAGGGTTATTATTGGGTTTCAGTGTTGCCATGATGAAGCCACCACTCCTGGCACTTTTCCTTCTTTTTAAATTTTTACTTTTTTATTTGTTATTTGATAGGATAGAGAGAAATTGAGAAGGGAGAAGGAGACAGAGAGGGAGAAAGATAGACACCTACACACAGACCATGAAGCTACACCCCCCCTTCCCCACCACAGATGGGCTTGAACTCTAGTCTTCATGCATGGTAATAATGGTAATGCATGCCCTTAACCAGATGTGCCACCACTGGGGCTCCCAGATTTTTTTTTAACTCATTGGAGTCTTAAACCCTTCTCTAGGAGAGAATTATCTAAAGTAAAGAAAGAGTGGATGTATTCTGCTTGTCTCCTACCAAGCAGGTTTTTTTAAATTTTATTTATTTATTAATGAGAAAGATAGGAGGAGAAAGAGCCAGACATCACTCTGGTACATGTGCTGCCAGGGATTGAACTCGGGACCTCATGCTTGAGAGTCTAATGCTTTATGCATTGAGCCACCTCCTGGACCACTCAAGCAGTTTTCTTATACCATGTGCTCCAAATGCTGGATCCCCACCACCACACCCCCATGTAATACAGAAACCTTTTGACCCATGGACTATAGGTTTTTAATGTTTTCTAGTCTCTGGTTGGAGACTGATATTTTTTCCTTCCATGAAGTCCTGCTTAATAGGTCTTGTGAAGGCAGATTTTATGCTTTTTCCTGTTTGTCCCTGAACAAGAACTTCCTCTGGCCAAAGTAAATTCAAAGGAAAATGAAAGACATGGGTTTCCAGAGAAGGCTTGAGAAGGTGAAAAGATAATTGCCTTCTGCATTTTCTCAGTCTTGATCATCTCAGGGTAAATTTGTGTCCTTTCAGGGTTCAGCTCCCCCTGGGCTTTGACCTTTGACCTCCCACAGCTGAGTTAGCCTGGGGCAGAGGGCGGGCGTGTTATGACCCGGACTGACTGGAATTATTTGCTGTTTAGCTTCAGGATATAATGGAGTTGCAAAGGCTGGTAAAGAGACCCTCCTGACTGAGTTGACCCAGAACAACTCAATCAGTGAGATATGTTACATAAGAAAGGACAGAAACAGAGGTCTGTATGTTCATACAGCCCATCCAAGGTACATGTTACAATTGCAAGGCCTGGAGTTCAAGCACCTAGCAAGAAGAATGCTTCTCAAGCAGTGAAGTAGTGCTGCAGGTCTCTCTCTTTTTCTCTCCCTTTATATCTCCCCCTTCCCTCTCAAGTTCTCTCTTCTATTAATATGAATTGGTTCAACCCCTATGGAAAACAGTCTGAAAATTTCTCACAACAGTAGAAATGAATATGCCCTATGGTCTAGCAATTCTTCTCCTAGGGATCTACACAAAGAGCACAATAACACCTATTCAAAGAGATTTTTGCAGTACAGTTAGTAATAGCCCAAACCAGTAGTTGCTCCTGTAACTGAACATGAGGGTCCCTCAGCCTCCCCTCACCCCACTGGAGTCAGGAGGCTGTCTCCCCAGTTTCAACCTTTAGGCTCAAAAACATAATAGAGCTGGATCCTCAGAGATAGCCGTAGGGAAAAATGGGAGAACTACTCAGATCTCTGCTGCTCTACTGGGCTTCAGGACCTACGAAGAGACTCTCAGCCCCACTCCTGTGAACTCTCAGGATGCTCACAGATAGGTCACCTACAAGGTAACATTCTTCCTGGGTTGTGACCTGAGCTGTTCCATGGGCTCCCAGACTCTACAGAAGCCAGTTCCTTGGGAAGTGAAAGAGTAGGGGGCACATCTTGGGGGAGTTTTAGGGGGAAGAAACAAGAGGAATGGGGCAGGAAGAAGGGAAAAGGGAGGCTCAGACAGAGTCTAAAGTAGAATATGTGTGACACACAGCTGACAAGAAGCCTGCTAATCCCAGAGAAGTGGCCAGGGGGCTACATACAGCTCCTGCTGGGTGCTCCCTTGGCTCTGCCTGGCGCTCTCTGCATGAATGGCTTCAGGCCCATGCCTTTTCTCCGAGGCTCCTGACTTTCACAATGGGCAGGGGCAGTGACAAGGAAGGTGGGCCTGAGAGTCTGCAAGTTTCATTTTGGGGTCACCAATACACACTAGTCTCCACTCTGCAGGGACTCTGGGGACAGTCCCCTGCCTCTCTGGATCTGCAGGAGTGACTAGGGCCCAGAGCCTCAGTTCCTCCATGAAACTACCCATTGCACGGAGCCACTCTCTGCCAAACTGGGGCCCTGGCAGCTTTATTATAAGTTTATTACATGCTAATTCAAGCAAATAAATTTGCCCCAGCTGTGAAGCAGGGGAGATTAATAACCTTAAAGATTACTTTGCTGCTTTGATGAGTTTCTTGAGCAGAATATATTTAGGAAGAGCAACTAGATTAGTCAAAACCCCCTTTAATTATTAGTGACACTGTGTAAATGACTCTATATGACTGGAATACCAACTACTTAACTCCCTGACCTTCGAATTCCAGTAAACACGTCCCATTACAGCCACATGCCATCTGAGTCCATAGCCACCACCCCCTGCTGGCCAAGGATCTGGCAATTCAAGCCCCCGGCTCCCCACCTGCAGGGGAGTCGCTTCACAGGCGGTGAAGCAGGTCTGCAGGTGTCTGTCTCTGTCTCCCCCTCTCTGTCTTCCCCTCATCTCTCCATTTCTCTCTGTCCTACCCAACAACGATGACAACAATAAAACAACAAGGGCAGCAAAAAGGGAATAAATAAGTTTTTTTTTAATATTTATTTTATTTATTTATTCCTTTTTGTTGCCCTTGTTGTTTTATTATTGTAGTTATTATTGTTGTTGTCGTTGTTGGATAGGACAGAGAGAAATGGAGAGAGGAGGGGAAGACAGAGAGGAGGAGAGAAAGATAGACACCTGCAGACCTGCTTCACCACCTGTGAAGCGACTCTCCTGCAGGTGGGGAGCCGGGGTTCAAACAGGGATCCTTATGCCGGTCCTTGTGCTTTGCGCCACCTGCGCTTAACCTGCTGCGCTACAGCCCGACTCCCAGTTTTTTTTGTTTTTTCTTTTTTAAAGGTATATATCCCCCTTTGCCATCCTAACCCTGAGACTAGTTTTCAGGGTCATGGGAGCTGCTCTGGGTGGGTGCTAGGAGAATCAGCTTTCAAATGAAGGAAATGATTTGTCTAAAGTCATGTTGTGTGTTGTTGGCCTCACGACCTCTACAGCTTTGGAATGACTCTTCTACTCCAAAATCTGAGACATTAGGGCTGCTTCCAGTGAAACCTGATGTGACTAAATCCAATTACTTGAATTTCCTTACCCTTATACCATTCCAAGCATACAGGCCCCTTGCTTCTCTCTGTCTTAACTCTCTTCCTCCAGGAGCCTTTTACTACTTGGAAATCCTACTTCTCTGGGTTCAGAGAGTGAAGGGCACAAGAGTCATTTAACTGGGGATGCCAACAGCTCTCAGCAGAGAGAGACACTTTATGTTGAATCCCTGCCGTACAATGAGACTCTTGCTCAGATCAACAGCCAAATTCAAACAAGTCCTGTGTTCTCTAACTACTAATACTCCACAAGTGAGGAGCTAGACTTAAAAAATATATACAGATTTCAGTTTGGGAACAAATGTACAAACTGACTCTGAAATGTTCTGTTACATCAAAGATTACTAGGTCACTCCCTATTGCTATTGCAACTTTAAGAGGCTCTTACTGACAAAAGATGGGACTATATGATCATTAGTATAAGACATAGTTGCAATGAATGAAAACACATTAAGTTACATGGATACTCTATAGAATGTCATTTATCTCATGTCTGATTAATTAGAGGATATTTAGTTTTGTTTCAATCTATGAGTTTATTATGAATAAAATTTTAAAAGAGAGGATAAGATCACTCATGACCTCTCTTGGAGGATGTTAAAAAACCTGCTACTGATTATTTAGAAAGCTGGCAAATGCAGAGAAAAAAATTCAAGCATTTGATTTTTTTTCATGCTTGTCCTGTCTGTCCTTTAAGAATCAAGGGATTGTCAGGAAGACAGCATAATGATTATGCAAAAAGACTTTCATGCCTGAGGCTCAGAGGTCCCAGATTCAATCCCTGACACCATCATAAACCAAAGGTGAACAGTGTTCTGGTAGAGAGAGAGAGAAGGGGGGGATATAGAGAAGGGGGATAGCCTTGGGGGGACCTAAGGGTTGATGAGAAGTAACTCTTCATATGAAGAGTAAGAAATAGAATTAGAGTAACATAATTGTGCAAACTTTAATGAAAGTATAGACAACCAGATATCATGCACTTTCTGATGCATTACCATGAAGTGTTACTGCAAAAAAAACAACAACAAACAGCCAAACAAACAAAAAACTAGGCCTGGATTAATCAAAGCTCTAGATCAAATATCAACTACTTACGGAGGAGAAGGAAAAACATACTGAAGGGCACCATAATTGCACTGTGGAGATAATTCAAGGTAGTCTTCTGCATGGAAGGTGGTGCTGGTGTGTGTGTGTGTGTGTGTGTGTGTGTGTGTGTGTGTGTGTGTGTGTGTGGTGAGTATTAGTGATCTCAGTACAGCTCATGGTATCAGAGACAACACAGAGGAAAATGGAGTCCTTGTAGAGGCCAGGTAGTGGGTCAGAATCCATGGATCATGTCTAGAGTCCAAGTGAGAAGGACCTGCATTAGCTCATGGTGGGTATTCAGAACCTGAGTAGGGTGGCAACAGTGGTGGTGGGGGTAGCAGACCCTCCCCTGGAAGAGAGTGTCCACATGGGATGGGCATCCTAGAAGCAGGAAGTATGAGATTTTGGAGCCTAAGAAGAGCTTGAAGGGATCAACTGCATAAGGCTGGTTGAGCAGCAGTGATGTCATGTGAGTCTTAAAGCCAAAGAAGGCTAAGGGAAATGCCCATGCAGGAACCTGCAAAAGTGATAGACTGGATGCTTAGGAGGGTTCATTCAATGAGTAAATGTGATGAGGCTAATAGGAGCCATGTAGCTGGAGGAGGGAGTTACATATATGGAAAAGGGGCAATTGAGACCAAACTCTGTAGTGATCCGGGATTAGAGGTGATAGTGTGCATTCATGTTTTTCAACCTTTATCTAGATGGTATGGATATAAACACAGGTGAAAATGTGGACATGGATAAATATAAATGTGTGTGTGTGTGTGTGTGTGTGTGTGTGTGTGTGTGTGTGTGTTCTTGAGCTTTGTCGACAGAGACGGCCTGAGGGAAACAGTATTCTGATGCCAATAGGCACACCTTGTGCTCATACTGTGATGTCTGAGTACTACCCTCCACTAAAAAGGAGCCAGAGTTGTGGGAAAACAGATGATTCTTAGGTTGGAACAGAAACAGTATAAAATAGTCCTAGAATATCTTTTCAGAAAATTCTGGAAAGAGGAATTTCTATGCCAGAAAACAAGAAAGTGTTCAAAGGCAGATGAGGACATGTCACAAGGACATAGAAGTCAATTTGAGGGCTGCCACTAGATTGTAACACAGAAAAATGGGATATAAAAATAAATAAGGACCCATGACAATCAGTTAAATAAGGATTCTTGATGATAGAAATGATTTTTCCCCTTTAAAAGTAAATATGAAGAAATAAAAATGTAAGTAAAGGTGGAATTTGAAAATGATCAGGAGCTGGGAGGTGGCACACTTGGTTAAGGGCACATATTGAGGGCACAGGGATCAAGGTTCAAGTACCTAGTTCCCATCTGCACGGCAGGGCTTTATGAGCAATGAAGCGGGGTTGCAGGTGTATGTCTTTCTTACTTCCTCTCATTCTCCCCCTCTCCTATCAATTTCTCTGCCTTATCAAATATAAGAGAAATTAAGAAAAAAAAAAAAAAGGAGAGGAAGGAAGGAGGGGAGAAAGAATGAAAGAAAGGAAGGAAGGCACTAGGCAGAACTTGGAGTGGAGCTGGTTACTGCACCAAAGTGAAGGTTCTGGGGTGGGGAGGGTTCAGGTCCTGGAACATGATGGCAGAGGAGGACCTAGTGGGGGTTGTACTGCTATGTGGAAAACTGGGAGTTGTCATGCATGTACAAACCACTGTATTTACTGTTGACTGTAAACCAGTAACCCCCCAGTAAAGAAATTAGAAAAAAAAAAAAAAAGGAAGGAAGGAAGGAAGGAAGGAAGGAAGGAAGGAAGGAAGGAAGGAAGGAAAAAAGACAAAGGGGGTAGGGTAGTAGCACAGCAGGTTAAGTGCACATGGCACAAAGGATCCCAGCTCCCCACCTGCAGGGGGGTCGCTTCACAAGCAGTGAAACAGGTCTCTAAGTGTCTGTCTTTCTCTCCTTCTCTCTGTATTCCCCTCCTCTCTTGATTTCTCTCTGTGCTATCCAACAACAACAATGGCAGCAATGGCAACAATATAATAACAACAACGATAAAACAACAAGGGCAACAAAAAGGAAAAAAAAATAGCCTCCAGGAGCAGTGGATCTGTGGTGCAGGCATCAAGCCCAGCAATAACCCTGGAGGCAAAAAAAAGAAGAGAGAGAGAGAGAGAGAGAGAGAGAGAGAGAGAGAGAGAGAAAAGAAAGAGATAGAGAAAGGAGGAAAGGAGGGAAATGGTGGTAGCTGGGGAGATAGCTCGGCCTGTTAAATCACCAGCTTGCATGGCTGAGGCTCCAGAGGCTACAGGTTCAATCCCTGGCATCACCTTATACCAGAGATGAACAGTGCTCTGGTTCTCTCTCATAGTCAAGCAATAAATAATCTTTAAAATGTTGAGGGCTGGGTGGTGGTGCACTTGGTTGAGCATACACATTACCATACTCAAGGACCCTGGGTTCAAACACCTGCTCCCCACTTCAGGGGGCATATTTCACAAGTGGTGATGCAGGTCTGCAGGTATATTTCACAAGTGGTGATGCAGGTCTGCAGGTATTTATCTTTATCTTGCACTGTTTTGTTTTTTTTTTTTTTTTTAGGAAGAGAATGAGCATTTATTGGGAGAAAGTATAAACCATGTAGGCAACATAGAGAGAGCGAGATGTATGAGGACTTTTCTTTCCCTCTTTATCTTCCCCTCCCTCTACATTTCATTCTGTCTTGTTCAATAAAATAGAAAGAAGGAAGAAAAAAAAAAAAGGAAAAAATGGCCATGTTGTTAGAAGGATCACCTAAAGCCAGGTGATTTAGGCCCAAATTGAAGAACTCTGCAAAAGAGCATGACCAGACCCTTCCAAAGTGCTGAGGTCATGAAAGTCAGTGGAAGACTGAGGAACTGCTTCAAAGTGGGGAAGACATGACAACTAAGTGAGGTGTGACGATTAAATGAGGTATGTGATCCTAGACTGTATCTTTTCATTTTTGCCGAGGGAGGCCCTTGAGCATACGTGGTTTCAATGCTCTCAGGCTGACATTTTCATTCAGACACAGAGAGATGAAGGGGCGTGTGTGTGTGAGTGTGTGTGCGTGTGTGTGTGTGTCTGTGTGTGTGTGTGTCTGTGTGTGTGTATGTGTGTAGAGACACCACGGTACTGGAGCATCCCCTGGCATTGTGGCACTCTCCAATGGTGTCAGGACTTGAACCCGGACTTTACCTATGGCAAGGCCTATGCTCTACCCTATGAGAGCTACTTTTCAGCGCTAGATTGCACCTTTTTAATTTTGTTTTTGCCAAGTTTCTGAGAATTTTTGCCTCCAGGGTTATCACTGGGGTTTGGTGCCAGCAAATCCACTGCTCCTGGTAGCCATCTTTTTTCCATTGTTGTTGTTGGATAGGACAGAGAGAAGTGGAGAGAGGAGGAGAAGACAGAGAGGGGGAGAGAAAGATACCTGCAGACCTGCTTCACTACTTACAAAGTGACCCCCCCCTGCAGGTGTGTGTGTGTGTGTGTGTCGGGGGGTTAACCCGGTTCACTACTGCCCAGCCCCCCTTTTTTCTATAGAGAGTATTATTAGGACATTTGATGGAACTTGGAATGCACAGTAGAAATGGATCATTGCTAATTTCCTAGCGCTGGTGGCTGTGCTTGTGGTTGTGTGGGAGAGTGCCTGTCAGAGTTGTGGGAAACAGCTGCTGAAGTCATGGGTGTGGGAGTGTGGGAGGGAGGGGCTGCTACTACTGATCTGGAATGGTTCAGTGGGAAAAGTTTTTTTTTTCACTATTCATGCAAAGTGGTTTTTTTTTTTTTTTCAAGTTTGAAGTTATTTTAAAATAAATATTTTTATCATTAAAAAACAGCAAGCTGTTCATAATAATCCCAAATGGGAACAACTCAGCTGTCCATCAGTAGATGAATGGATAAATAAAGTGTGGTGTAACCATACAGTGGCACATCTCTTGGCATTAAGAAACATGGAGAGCTCAAAGTAAACCTTGGACTGGGTTAGACGTACTGAACCAAAGCAAAGGATTCTGGGGGAGGAGGGCAGGGAGAGAGAGAGGCTGGAGGTCTGGGGCTTTGGGGTCTTGGTGTATGAGGGTAGGAAAGGACCTACGTAGAGGGTGAGAGTGTTTTGCAGAGGCCTGTTGTGGGGAGATGAGAAATTTTACCTGCATGTCAACAACTGGACTATAAACCATTAACACCCCCCAGTGAGGGGTGCATTATCTTGAAATATTGAGTATTTCTGTAGTGCCTATTCTATATCAATGCTGTTTTGGTTTTATATTTTTTTGCGTCCAGGGTTGTCACTGGGGCTCAGTGCCAGCTAGCACTATGAATTCACTGCTTCTGGAGGCCATTTTTTTCCTATTTTATTGGATAGGACAGAGAGAAATTGAGAGAGGAGGAGGAGAAGATAGAGGAGAGAGAGAGAGAGAGAGGCACCTGCAGACTTGCTTAGCTGCTTGCGGAACATCCCTTCTGCAGGTGGGGAGTGGGGGCTTGAACCCGGATTCTTATGTGGGACCTTGTGCTTTGTACTATGTGTGTTTAACTGGGTGCGCCACCACCTGGCCCCCTGTATTGGGAATTTAAAAATACATATTAGGTAATATTTTAAATAGCATGGAGATTGTACCAGGAGTATCCTGCATCTTGCCATGCTCAAGGCCTAGGGTTCAAGCCCTAGCGTCACATAGAAGTATGAAGGACAACTTAGGGAAGCTTCATGAACATGAGTGGCACTGTGATGTCTCTCTTCTGTGTACCTCACTCTCTTCCTTTCTGAAAAAAAGAAGAAAAAGATGAAGAAGAGGCAGCAGAGCAGAAGCAGCAAGGGAGCATTAGAACACGAGTGAACAGCGCTATGACATGAACGGAACTTGAAAGTAATTTACTGGGGGCTCTGGTGATGGCACACCTGGTTGAGTGCACATGCTGCCATGCACAAGGACCCAGGTTCAATCTCTCACTCCCCAGCTGCATAGGGTGGGAGATACTTCATGAGAAATGAAGCAGGTCTGAGGTGTCTTTCTCTCTCCTCCTGCTTTACATTTCTGTCTTATTAAATAAAAAATATAAAGAAAAAAGGGGGCAGGGTGTAGCACACAGGGTTAAGTGCACATAGTACAAAGCATGAGGACCTGCACAAGAATCCTGGTTTGAGACCCTGGCTCTTCATCTGCAGGGAAGGTCTCTTCAGAAGTGATGTAGTAGGTCTGCAGGTGTCTGTCTTTCTCTCTCCTGTTATCTCCCCTCTCAGTTTCTCTCTGTCCTATCAAAAAAAAAAAAAAGAAAGAGAAAAGGAGAAAAAAGAAAGAAAAGAGAGAAAGAAAGGAAAGAAAAGAGAAAAATGGTTGCAGGAACAGTGGATTCATAGTGAAGGCACCAAGCCCTAGTAATAACTCTGGAAGCCAAAAAAAAAAAAAAAAAAAGGCAAGGACTGGGCAGTGGCGCACTCAGTTAAGTGTACGTATTACTATATGCAAAGACCTGGGTTTGAGCCCCTACTCTCCACCTGCAGGGGACATACTTAGTAAGCAGTGAAGCCGGTTGGCAGTTGTGTATCTTTCTCTCTCCCTCACTGTCTTCCCACCTCTCTTAGCCCTCTCAGTTTCTCTTTGTCCTGTAAAATAAAAATAGAAAGGGAAAAAAAAGGAGGAAAAAATAGCTGTTGGGAGTGGTGTATTCATAGTATCAGCACTGAGCCCCAGCAACAACCCTGGTAGCAATGAAAGAAAGAAAGAAAGAAAGAAAGAAAGAAAGAAAGAAAGAAAGAAAGAAAGAAAGAAAGAAAGGGGAAAGGAAAGGAAAGAAAAGAAAAGGAGAGAAAGAAAGAAAGGGAGAGAGAGAAAGAATAAGTAATGTACTAAGTGAAAGAAGCCAGTCACAAAAGATCATTATTGTATTATTTTCTTTATATGACATGTCCAGCATAGATAAGTAGATCTGTGATTGCCAGGGGATAGAGGAGTGGAGTAAATGGGGAGGTGACAGCAAGTGGGCATGGGGTCTCTTTTGAGATAGTGAAAATATTCTAAAATTGGTTATGATGATAGTTGCACAACTCTGGGAAGATAATAAACATCGTTACTTCTATTTTCCCTTTCTAATTTCAGATAGAGGCAGACAGGGAGAGAGGGAAAAAGAGACAGAGGAGGAGAGATGCCATGATACTACTCCACTGTTCATGAAGCTTCAAGCCCTGGTGCTGTTATGGTTCCAGGGGTTCAAAGCCAGGCGCTGCAGTGTGTTTGAGAACCTGCACAGTATCAGGAAATGGGTGGCAGGTGTGCAGGTCCACCCAAATGGAGGCCATTGTGTGTCCAGGTAGAGGGAGGTCCTGAGTAGGTAGCAGTTACCAGGTGCACACGGAGACACCAGCAGAAGGCCATTTACAGCTTCCAGAAAGCTAATGAGAGCAGGGGCTTAGGGGACAACTAGCATTGTCCATTGGAGCACAGGAGCAGACTACATAATCTAAATAATCCTCTCCTCTGAGTTAATTGCTGGGTTCTCAGGCCTAATGGCTTCTCTGTTACTCTGAACACACCACAGAATTGGGATCTCTTGCTTGGTTCCCTGGAGTCCAGCTGTCACTTGATTCTCCTGGAAGCCAGCTGCTGTGCTGGGGGGCTGGGAGGGAGGGTGGGGCTGCATTCGGGACCTTCTTTGTGTGGAGTGGGCATGGGGACAGGGGCTCCAGACGGAAGTGATGGCCCCCTTCCCTGAACAGAGGACAAGTGTGGAGCTGCCTGGCCAAGCTGGCTTACATTGGAGGCTACTTGGAGATGAGCAAAGGGTTTCTTTAGATGTTTCTAAAGGAAGGAAGGAGAGATGGGGGCAGGAGGTTTCTATCTTGGGACTCTAGTTAGTGGAGTTTTCCAGGAGATAGTCTACCTACCTGGCCTCCTTCTTTCTCACTCCAGGGAAAACCCACCCCTCCCCGGTGCAGGTGGTAGCGTGGTTTCCGTTTCACAGGAGGGTCAGCCTCACGGTGTAGATGCAACCTGCCAATTCTAGTGAAGAAGCTGGGTTTAGATCCAAGTGTGGCTGGTCTGGAATCCCTCAGATTTCAGGACAGATCTAACAAATCTCCACCTGTGAAGAACCAGGGAATCCTCAGAGCCATCAACAGGCCTCATGGCACTGGGGGCAGGCCTGAGCCCCGCCATCCAGAGAGGGCTAAAAGACCAGCTGACACACAAAAATGATGCATGTAAAATGGTGGGGCTCTGGCCTCCATACATTCTTGTTTAGGGCCTGTCTTCTGTTGGGTTCTGTTTCCATCCTGTCTGCATCATTGCAAGCACCCAGGTTCTGGAAATAAAAACATTTATTCTTAATTTTTTTCAATTATCTTTATTTATTTATTGTCTAGACAGCCAGAAACAGAGAGGCAAGAAGAGAGAGAGACAGAGAGACAGAGAGACACCTGCAGCCATGCTTCACCACTCATGAAACATTCCCCCTGCATGTGGGGACCAGGGGCTTGAACCCAAGTCCTTGTACACTGTAATGTGTGCACTCAACCAGATGTGCCACAACCTGGCCCCAGAAAGTGAAAACTTTGACTGATTTTGTACTTGCCCGGAGACTAGAGAGAAAACCGAAGTATAACCCCTAAATGCAGAGGGAGAAATGGGTCCTACTCAGTCAGAGGGTGTAGGTGAGTGTGGGGTGTGAGGAAACACACATGCATTGCCCAGTGGGGTCTCCTCTTATCCTGGGCTTGCAGGACTGCACTGCTCTTATGAGCATCCTGGTGCTGACTTTTTTTTTTAAGTTTTTATTTATAAAATGGGAACACTGACAAGACCATAGGATAAGAGGGGTACAACTCCACATAATTCCCACCACTGGAATTCCATATCCCTTTCCCTCCCCTGATAGCTTTCCTTTTCTTTAACCCTCTGGGAGTATGGACCCAGGGTCATTATGGGGTGCAAAAGGTGGGAGGTCTGACTTCTACAATTGCTTCCCCGCTGAACATGGGCATTGACAAGTCAATCCATATTCCCAGCCTGTCTCTCGTTCCCTAGTGTGGTAGGGATCGGGGGAGGTGGGTCTCCAGGACACATGGTGGGGTCATCTACCCTGGGAAGTCAGGTTGGCATCATGGTATCATCTGGAACCTGGTGGCTAAAAAAGAGTTAAGATAGAAAGCAGAGCAAATTGTTGACTAATCATGAACCTAAAGGCTTGGATATTATACATGAAGATTTGGGGTCTCTGTTTTGGAAAAAGCTAGTAGGTCTATTTTAGGTATATTCCAAGGAGCCCATGACCTAACTAGTTTTTGCCTGTGCCTGACATCTAATATGCAGGTGACCTAAGCTATTGTCTGGAGGGAAGGTGTCATAGTTGGAAAAATGACCAGAAAGCTGAATCAGGGAAGAGAGTAGCTCCCAAATATGGGAAAAGTGTATAAATATTGTTAACAATAAACCCCATCAATTTGATCTGGGGCCCATATTCAGCGTAGGAGCCTATGTAACCTCTGCATCCCTGTAGGTCTGAGCTCACATTCCTTGGGTATTGCTAGGGCTGTACCTATTAGGGCCGCACCAATTTCAGGACCCATCATCCTCAGGTAATAGGCAGAGTATGCTGTCCAACCTCCCTTCAGAGAATAGAACATTCCCTACCATTGGTGATCCACATTGAGGGCCAGTTCTGATAGGGGCCTACAGAGGGGCTGGTGCTGACTTTTCTCTGTGCTCTTACTGAGCGCACAGAATGGGGGGGATGGTTGCCAAGGGTCAGTTTCTTGATGCCGTCTGGAAGAGCAGGTTATGGCCACAAGGTTTCTTAGTATGTTTTCAATAAATAAGGGGAGCAGGATTGAACAAATGCTTAACTGGAGTGAATGAGAGAGGCTGATGCACCTGCCTCTCAGAATGGGAGGGAGAGCTCCAGGACACGGATGCTTGGCATCCAGCAGCTTGAGTCCTGCACCCACTGCTCACCTCATGGATGCCCTGCCTGTGATGGTAACACCTGAAGTCGTCGAGACTTCTTCCTTCTGTAGTTGAGAGGTGACCCCGCAAGACCCTCTGTTCTATACTTTCATTGCTAAAACGTGTGTGTTTTCATTGCTAACAGGTGTCTCTGCCCACCTTCCATTTAACTCCTCAAGAAACATCTTGATTTCTTCATTCACAATCACTTCATGAAAGCTTTATCATCATCATAATTATTTATTATTATTATTACTATTATTATTATTATTACCAGGGCACTGCTCAGCTCTGGCTTATGGTGGTACAAGGGATTGAACTCGGAACTTTGGTGCCTCAGGTATCAGTGTCTTTTTACATAATCACTATGGTTATCTCCCTAGTTTAACTTTATTGTAATTCTTTATTTTGTTGTTGTCATTCCTGGGGCTTCACTGCTCCAGTACTACTTTTTCAGATAGAAAGAGAGACATCACGGCACTGCAGCTTCTTGCCATAGTGCTGTGGGGGGTGAGTTCAAACCCAGTACACCTAGGTGAGTTACTTTGCTGGCTATTATAATAACTAAATTTATTTCTTCCTCCCTCCCTATCTCCCTTCCCCCCTTCTTTTTCTTCCTTTCTTTCACCATCAGGATTATCACTGGGGCTTGACAGAGTGCCTATACATCATTACTGTCTCCTCTTTTAACAGAGAGTAAGAGACAGAGAGATATAGAGAGAGGGAGAGAGAAAGAGAAGAGATGCCTGCAGCACTTCTCCACCATGTGTGAAGCTCCCTCCCCCACCAGCTGGAGACTGGGCCCTTGATCTTAGGTCTCTGAATATGGTGATGTGTGTGCTCTACTGAGTGAGCCACCACCTGGTAACTCATTTACATATCAACAGGCTCTATTAGGGACAGACTCCTTACTTGGACAGCTTCACTAGTTACTGACTGTCCCCATTCATGGCTTCCACCCCACCCACCCACCAATCTCCATCTGTGACCGAATAACTGTGTGGCTATAACTCCAGAGATATTAAAGGCTGTTAAAATGGTTTCATTTGAGGGGCTGGACTGTGACACACCTGGTCCAGTACACAGGTCACCATATGCAAGAACCCAGTTTGAGCCCCCACTCCCCACCTGCAGGGGGAAAGCTTCACAGTGAAGCAAGGACTGCAGGTGTTCCTCTTTCTCCCTTTCTACCTTCCTCTCCCCTCTAAATTACTCTGTTCTCTCAAAAAAAGAAAAAGAAAAGTAAACAAAAAAAGAAAAGAGAAAAAGGAAAGAAAGAAAGAAAGACAGAAAAGAAAGGAAACATGAGATCTGTGTACACATATGTTCTTAGTAGCACAATTTGTAATATCCATAACCTGGAATCAACCCAGGTGCACAGCAACAGATGAGTGGCTGAGGAAGTTGTAGTCTATATACAGTAGTATAAAGTAATAGTAATAGTAGTATTGTGGGATATATATATATAGTAATAATAGTATTGTGGAATACTACTCAGCTATTAAAAATGGTGACTTCACCATTTTCAGGCAATCTTGGATGGAACTTGAAAAAATCATGTTGTACTCCCCAACACTTCATCTCCACTATTCCAACCTTTGGGTCCATGATTCTTCAACAATTTGTTTGACTTTGTATGTTAACTCTCTTTTCAGCCACCAGGTTCCAGATGCCACCAGGATACTGGCCAGGCTTCCCTGGACTGAAGACCCCACCAATGTGTCCTGGAGCTCCGCTTCCCCAGAGACTCACCCTACTAGGGAGAGAGGCAGACTGGGAGTATGGACTGACCAGTCAACGCCCATGTTCAGCGGGGAAGCAATTACAGAAGCCAGACCTTCCACCTTCTGCAACCCACAATGACCCTGGGTCCATGCTCCCAGAGGGATAGAGAGTGGGAAAGCTATCAGGGGAGGGGGTGGGATATGGAGATTGGGTGGTGGGAATTGTGTGGAGTTGTACCCCCCATCCTATGATTTTGTTAATGTCTCCTTTCTTAAATAAATAAATAAATAAATTTTTTTTAAAGTGCTTAAAATAAAATAAAAAAAAGAAAAAATCATGTTAAGTGAAATAATTCAGAAACAAAAGGATGAATATGGGATGATCTCACCCTCTGGCAGAAGTTGAAAAACAAGATCAGAAGAGAAAACACAAGTAGAACCTGAACTGGAGTTGGAGTATTGCACCAAAGTAAAAGACTCTGGGGTGGGCGGGGGGTGGGGTGGGGAATACAGGTCCAAACAGGGTAACAGAGGACCTAGTGGGGGTTGTATTGTTATGTGGAAAACTGGAAAATGTTATGCATGTACAAATTATTGTATTTATTGTCGAATGTAAAACATTAATTCCCCAATAAAGAAATTAAAAAATAGAAAGAAGGAAAGAAAGAAAGAAAGAAAGAAAGAAAGAAAGAAAGAAAGAAAGAAAGAAAGAAAGAAAAAATGGCTGCCAGGAGCAGTGGATTCATTGTGTGTGTAGGCACTAAGCCCCAGCAATAACTCTGGTGGCAATATAAAAAAAAATGGTTTCGGGAGTCCGGCGGTGCAGCGAGTTAAACGCACGTGGCACAAAGCTGAAGGACCTGCGCATAAGGATCCCGGTTTGAGCCCCCGGCTCCCCGTCTGTAGGGGAGTTGCTCCACAGGTGGTGAAGTAGGTCTGCAGGTGTCTGTCTTTCTCTCACCCTCTCAGCCTTCCCCTCCTCTCTCTGTTTCTCTCTGGCCTATCCAACATCGACGACATCTTCAACAACAATAATAACTACAACAATAAAATAACAAGGAGCAACAAAAGCGAATAAATAAATATTTTAAAAAATGGTTTCATCCAATGCACATTCCTGAAAACTTTTGAAATCATTAGGAGAAGCAAGTTTCCAGGGAACTGGTATAACTGGGCAGATTGGACATTGGACTCTGGCGTATGGTCATATCTGGCTGACAAGTTCTAGCCAGACACAGGGAGGGGGGGGTCCTGCTGACTCTCCCTGGGCAGATGGGGAAAGCATCCCAGAGCTGAAGGAGGACCTTCTGTCCTACCTGCACCAAGCCAAGAGTGAGACTTTGGGACGGATGGCTGCATGTGACCAAAGTGCATCGGACTGTATCCTGTGCATAACCATAACCACAGCCACAATGCTGTTGTTCACTTGCTTCCCATCTACTCTTCTGGGAGACTCAGCAGTGGAGTCACAGCTCCCAAGGGGAGGTCACCAACCTGTGTTCTGTGGGCACTTCATGGGTGACAGTAAACTGGACTTCTGCAGTGTGAAGTGGGGGGGGGGGGCTGTCAGCTGTTGGGAGGGTGGAGTCTGCCCTGTTTCCATGGTGCTGCTAGAATTGTAGTTAACAGGGCCTAAGGGTCAGGGGCTCAGGCTGAATGGGGTGTAATGGGTCTGGAACTGCTAACAGCCCCTCCCTCCCATCTGCAAGTCTTTCTATTTCTTGGGATGAGAATGATTCTCAACTCTATCTAGCCCAATCCCCCTACCCTTTTATCATAAAAAAAAAAAAAACATTCAATGCCTCTTTTATTCACTTGAAAGAAAAATTACAATATAGGAACACAAGTATCTTTTATTTGATTAATTTATTTTTTAGATTTATTTTTATTAGTCATTTAATAATGATTTACAAGATCATGAGATTACAGGGGTAAAGTTTTCTTTGACATTTACTTTCTTTTTTTAAAAAAACATTTTATTTATTTTAATTTTTTATTTATGAAAAGAAAATGGGTAAAGTTTTATATCATACTCACCACCACTGTTCTTTCTCTCCCCCCATAACTATCATAGTTTTCCCAAAATCTTAGCAACGGTTAGATACAAGTATATTTTATAACACTCCAGTAAGCTGCTCAGTCTGTAGCACAAAGGAGAAATGGAAGGACGTGGTTTGAAGCTCCTTTGTGCGCAGTCACTGTGAATGTGACACCATTAATGCAGACTGGCCTACGGCCGTTGCTGTGGATGGCTTGATTTTGTGAATTGGTGAACACCTCAGTGAAGTTCTGAAAAAGACAAAGTGTGCGCTAGTCTTCATTAACTTGGTAGTTATGCTTCTGCAGAACTTACTGACGTTGTGCCAGAAAGAAAAAAAATCTTTGCATTGACTACCAGACAAAATGAGCTAAGAGACCCCAGGTAATTACAGATGGTTTCTCATTCTTAGCATCCTCATTTGTGACCTTTGAAGGTGGTGTGGGTCCAGAACAAGCTGTAACCCTGTGGCCCCTCCCATGCTATAGCCAAAGTGGAGGCCTGTCACTAAATGACCAAGGTGTTGCACACACTTCCCCAATGCCCACATGAGCCTCTCTGGGGACTTGGCAGAGTCATAATGGTTCAAAGGGCAGTGGTGTGCTCAGACTGGCAGAGCCATGGGATACGCTGGTAACCGGTGGGGGGACAAGAGGGCAGGAGACAGTGGTGGCTATTGCAGCAGTTAGGGGAGAGGCCAGTGATGGGGGACATTGGGGAAGGTGTCTAATCTGCTGCTGGTTCTCAGTGTGGGATCCTCTGAGCCTCAGACAGCCAGGTCACAAGCAGGTGTTTAAGGAGGCAGCTGGGTGGGATAGGGTTAGGATTTGGATTCTGGGGCTGGGGAGACAGCATAATGGTTATGCAAAGAGACTCTCATGCTTGAGGCTCCATAGTCCCAGGTTGATTCCCCAGCACCACCATAAGCCAGAGCTGAGAAGTGCTTGGTAGCTCTCTCTGTGTCTCTCTTTTCATTAGAAATAAGTACATCCACCTGCAGGAGATAAGTCTTATGAGCACTGAAGCGTTGATGCAGGTGTCTCTCTCTCTCTCTTACTTACACTTTATCTCCCCTTCCCCTCCCAAGTTGTCAAAATAAAGTCTGTTTAAAAAAAGAATAACTTGGGAGTCAGGCGGTAGTGCAGCACGTTAAGCACACTTGGTGCAAAACACAAGGACTGGCTTAAGGATCCCAGTTCGAGCTCCTGGCTCTCCACCTGCAGGGGAGTCCCTTCACAGGTGGTGAAGCAGGTCTGAAGGTGTCTATATTTCTCTCACCCTCTCTGTCTTCCTCCTCCTCTCTCCATTTCTCTCTGTCCTATCCAACAACAATGACATCAATAACAACAACAATAATAACTACAACAACAATAAAAAGAGGGAGTTGGGGGTAGCACCAAGGGTTAAGTGCATGTGGCGCAAAGCTCAAGGACCAACATCAGGATGCCGGTTCAAGCCCCCAGCTCCCCACCTGCAGGGGAGTCGCTTCACAGGTGGTGAAGCAGGTCTGCAGGTGTCTATCTTTCTCTCCTCCTCTCTGTCTTCCCTTCCTCTCTCCATTTCTCTCTGTCCTATCCAACAACAATGGCATCAATAACAACAACAATAACGACAACAAGGGCAAAAAAAGGGAATAAATAAATAAATAAAATATATATTAAAAACAACAATAAAAAGACAACTAGGGCAACAAAAGGGAAAATAAAATAAAAAAAAAATAATAAAAGAATAACTCTCCTCTCCCAGGTCAACTATGAATGCCAGGAAAGACCACCTGGGACTACAGCAAGACAGGACTAGAGTGACTTCAGGAAGCCACCAAATCACCGGTGAGTGCAAACACGTGTGGCTCTTGGACGAAGAGGAGCCTGGGGAAAGATTTAGTGGCTGGTAACAGTCCAGCAGTTTACCTGTTGAGACACCACCTCCAGTCTGTTTCACCAACAAGGGAACAGCTGAAGGGAGGACAGGACTCCCCTGAGACTCACCAAATGCAATTGTGAGTCTCCACTGCTACTGCCCTCAGAATTGGGAGCAACAGCGGGGAGGCCCTGTGCTGACACCAGGGGACAGAAAACTAGTGAGGAAATTCAAGAGAAGATCTATACCTCGGTGGCCTAGTGGTGGGGCTGTGAGAATCTCTTTGCATAACCACTGGATTATCTCTGGCCCACCCTGCTTTATCTCTTGGTCAGGAGTCAGTGATTAAGCTAAGAAGCCTACTTATAGTTTAAAAGCCCTCAGACTCCCATAGTCTAAAGGGAAGAAAAAGAACAAAAGAGGCTTTTAAGCCACTGAGCTCCAACTCAGGGATTAAAATAATATTGAAACAACTGTCAATTCCCACAACTTTGAACCCTTTAATTAACTTAGATACAAGTCAATCCAGACAAGAGTGATCAGTAATTTGAAAAGTACCAGGAGAGGGACCTCATAACATACTACATAAAATGGTTAAACCAACAAGAAGAAATATTGGAGAAATGAACCAGGACAAGAGTCCAGCTAAATTCCCCCCAAAGGTTGAAGCATAAAATAATGAGGTCAACATCAAAACACTAGTTAAGGAAATAATCACAGGAGTGAGTAAAGAGTTTGAAAGAATTGTCATCAGAAATGCAGAAACAACAAATGAGACCCTGGAAGAAAACACTAATTATCTCAAAGTTACTAGAGAGCTGAAAGCTGAAATAGCTGAGCTAAGAACACAACTAGCTGAACAACCTAAAACAGTATCAGAACAGGGTAACAAAATATATGAACTCCAGAAAACAGTAGAAGGGAGAGAGAATAGAATAAATGAAGCTAAAGACAGAATTAGCAAGATCAAGGACAAATTAGAGACAACTAAAAAAGAAGTAAGAGATTTCAAAAAGAGATTAAGAGATACTGAAAACAACAACAGAGACCTATGGGATGACTTAAGAAGAAATAATATATGCAATATTGGCTTACCAGAGGAAGAAAGAGAGGGAGGGAAAGAAAGTATTCTTTAGGACATAATAGCTGAGAACTTCTCTAGTCTAGACAACATCAAAGACATAAAGGTTCAAGAAGCCCAGAGGGTCCCAAACAGAATTAACCCAGACTTAAAGACACCAAGACATATCCTATTTAGAATGGAAAGAAAGAAGGAAAAGAAAGGATCCTGAAGGCTGCAAGAGAAAAACAAAGAGTCACCTACAGAGGAGAACCCATAAGATTAGCAGCAGACTTCTCCACACAAACACTACAGGCCAGAAGAGTTATCTATCAAGTGCAAGGTATCTATCAAGTGCTCAATGAGAAGGGCTTTCAACCAAGACTACTGTATCCTGCTAGACTGTCATTCAGACTAGATGGAAGCATCAAAACCTTCTCAGACAAGCAACAGTTGAAGGAATCAACTATCACCAAGCCTGCCTGTAAAGAAGTTCTGAAAGATTTCCTATAAACAGACTACCATAAATATGCTACCTATCAGAACACTCTAAAAATATACAATAATGGCATTAAAATATCTTTAATCTTTGATATCAATAAATGTCAATGGCCTTAATTCACCTATTAAAAGGCACAGAGTAAGAAGATAGATCAGAAAACACAACCCAACAATATGCTGTCTACAGAAAACCCACCTAACTCAACAAGATAAACACAGACTCAAAATGAAACGATGGAAAACTATCATATAAGCCAATGGCCCACAAAAAGGGCAGGAACAGCTATTTCTATATCTGACATGACAGAATTTAAAATAAAGTTAAAAAAGATAGGGATGGACACTACTTAATGCTCAGTGGATCAATCATTGTTAAGAGGACTTAACAATTATTAACATCTATGCACCCAATGAGAAGCCATCTAAATACATCAAACATCTACTGAAAAAGCTTCAGCAATATATTAACAGTAACACAATCATAGTAGGAGGCTTCAACACCCCACTCTCTCAATTTGACAGATCATCCAGGCAGAAAATCAATAAAGACATGAGGGAGCTAAATGAGGACATAGATAAACTAGAACTATTGGACATTTTCACAGTCATTCATCCCAAGAAACTGGAATACACACTTTACTCAAGTCCACATGGGTCATTCTCTAGGATAGACCATATGTTAGGCCACAAAGACAACATCACAAAGAGCATTGAAATCATCCCAAGCATCTTCTCAGACCGCAGTGGAATTCAACTAACACTTATCAACAAAAGATTAGTAATAGTCCCAAAATGTGGAAACTCAACACTATACTACTTAACAACTACTGGGTCAAAGAGGAAATCAAGGAAGAAATCAAAATATTTCGAGAGTTCAATGAAAATGAAGATACAAGCTATCAAAATATTTGGGACACAGCTAAGGCAGTACTGAGAGAGAAGTTCATAGCTATACAAGCACACAGTAGGAAAGAAGAAAAAGCAAATAAACAGCCTGATTGCACATCTTAAAGACCTAGAAGAAGAACAAAGGAACCCTAAAGCAATGAGAAGGACAAGAATCACTAAAGTTAGGGCAGAAATAAATAACATTGAAAATAAGAAAACCATACAAAAGATCAATGAAAGTAAATGTTGGTTCTTTGAAAGAGTGAACAAAATTGACAAACCTTTAGGCAGAATCACAAAACAAAAAGGGGAGTGTTGATATGCTTCTAAATTCTGCTTATAAGACCTTCTGTTTTGATTATCACATTAGGTTCGCTTGTATTACTTACGATGTGGTCTATTTACATAATCACTGTTTTACCTGGGTCCCGCCCTGCCTGCAGGGTGTTGGTTTAATCCCCACTGGTTAGATGGAAGCTTTCTATGTTCTGTTCCTGCTCTTTCTTTGCTCCGCCCCCTCTCCTAGTCATTTCCTTTCCCTTGTCACTTCCGGTGAAGAGATGTATAAAAGGCGATGTATCTGATTAATAAATGAGATACTGCTTCCCAGTTCAGCCATGAGTCCCTGGTCGTCTGTCTCCCACCCGCAAAGTTAGACGGGTAAATGGTCCCCAAACAGGGACTGACAGGAAAACCCAAATAAATCAGATCATAAATGAAAGAGGTGATATCACAACAGACATCGCAGAAATTCAGCATATCATGCAAGACTTCTATGAACAACTATATGCCACCAAGCTAGAGAACCTGGAAGAAATGGACAATTTCCTAGAAACCTATGAACTTCCAAAATTAAGTAAAGAGGAACTAGATAACATGAACAGGCCCATCACAGCTAATGAAGTTGAAACAGTTATCAAAAACCTTCCCAAATATTAATTCCTGGACCAGATGGTTTTAGAAATGAATTCTACAAAACCTTCAAAGAAGAACTAATACCTCTACTTTTAAAAGTCTTCCAGAAGATTGAAAAGACTGGAATACTCCCTTCCAACTTCTATGAAGCCAACATCACCCTGATACCAAAAGCAGACAGGGACACAACCAAAAAAGAAAACTACAGACCAATATCTCTGATGAACATAGATGCTAAAATATTGAACAAAATTCTAGCCAACCTGATACAGCAGTATATTAAAAAGATTGTTCCTCATAACCAAGTGGGGTTTAACCCGGGAATGCAAGGTTGGTTTAATATATGTAAATCAATCAACATGACCCACCACATCAATAAAAGCAAGACCAAAAACCACATGGTCATATCAATAGATGCAGAGAAAGCCTTTGACAAAATACAACACCCCTTTATGATCAAAACACTACAAAAATGGGAATAGATGGAAAATTCCTGAAGATAGTGGAGTCTATATATAGCAAACCTATAGCCAACATCATACTCAACGTGAAAAACTGGAAGCATTTCAACTCAGATCAGGTATTAGACAGGGCTGCCCACTATCACCATTACTAGTTAACATTGTGTTAGAAGTTCTTGCCATAGCAATCAGGCAGGAGCAAGGAATTAAAGGCATACAGATTGGAAGAGAAGAAGTCAAACTCTCCCTATTTGCAGATGACATGATAGTATACATAGAAAAACCTAAGGAATCCAGCAAGAAGCTTTTGGAAATCATCAGGCAATACAGCAAGGTGTCAAGCTACAAAATTAACATTCAAAAGTCAGTGGTTTCCCTCTATGCAAACACTAAGTTAGAAGAAGTCGAAATGCAGAAATCAATTCCTTTTACTATAGCAACAAAAACAATAAAATATCTAGGAGTAAACCTAACCAAAGAAGTGAATGACTTATATACTGAAAATTATGAGTCACTACTCAAGGAAATTGAAAAAGGCATAAAGTGGAAAGATATTCCATGTTCATGGGTTGGAAGAATTAACATTATCAAAATCAATATCAATATCATCAAAATGAATATACTGCCCAGAGCCATATACAAATTTAATGCTATCTCCATCAAGATCCCAACCACATTTTTTAGGAGAATGGAACAAATGCTACAAATGTTTATCTGGAACCAAAAAAGACCTAGAATTCCAAAACAATCTTGAGAAGAAAGAACAGAACTGGAGGCATCACACACCCAGATCTCAAACTGTATTATAGGGCCATTGTCATCAAAACTGCTTGGTACTGGAACATGAATAGATACACTGATCAATGGAATAGAACTGAGAGCCCAGAAGTAAGCCCCCACACCTATGGACATGTAATCTTTGACAAAGGTGCTCAGACTATTAAATGGGGAAATCAGAGTCTCTTCAACAAATGGTGTTGGAAAAATTGGGTTGAAACATGCAGAATAATGAAACTGAACCACTATATTTCACCAAATACAAAAGTAAATTCCAAGTGGATCAAGGACTTGGATGTTAGACCAGAAACTATCAGATACTTAGAGGAAAATATTGGCAGAACTCTTTTCCACATAAATTTTTTTTTTTATATTTTATTTTATTTATTTATTCCCTTTTGTTGCCCTTGTTGTTTTATTGTTGTAGTTGTCGTTGTTGGATAGGACAGAGAGAAATGGAGAGAAGAGGGGAAGACAGAGGAGGAGAGAAAGAGAGACACCTGCAGACCTGCTTCACCGCCTGTGAAGCGACTCCCCTGCAGGTGGGGAGCCAGGGTTCGAACTGGGATCCTTATGCCGGTCCTTGTGCTTTGTGCCACCTGCGCTTAACCCGCTGCACTACAGCCCGACTCCCTCCACATAAATTTTTTAAAAGTTTTTTTTTAATTCCCATTTGTTGCCCCTGTTTTATTGTTATAGTTATTATTGTTGTTGTTATTGATGTCATTGTTGTTGGATAGGACAGAGAGAAATGGAGAAAGGAGGGGAAGACAGAGAGGGGGAGAGAAAGATACAGACCTGCTTCACCGCTTGTGAAGCGACTCCCCAGTAGGTGGGGAGCCAGGGCTCGAACCAGGATTCTTTTGCCGGTCCTTGAGCTTTGTGCCACATTTGCTTAACCTGCTGCACTACTGCCCGACTCCCTCCACATAAATTTTAAAGACATCTTCCATGAAACAAATCCAATTACAAAAAGAAAAAAAAGACTAAGGCAAGCATAAACCTATGGGACTACATCAAATTAAAAAGCTTCTGCACAGCAAAAGAAATCACTACCCAAACCAAGAGACCCCTCACAGAATGGGAGAAGATCTTTACATGTCATACATCAGACAAGAGGCTAATAACCAAAATATATAAAGAGCTTTCCAAACTCAACAAGAAAACAAATAACCCCATCCAAAAATGGGGCGGGGACATAGACAGAATATTCACCACAGAAGAGATCCAAAAGGCCGAGAAACACATGAAAGAAACACTCCAAGTCTTTGATTGTCAGAGAAATGCAAATAAAGGCAACAATGAGATACCACTTCACTCCTGTGAGAATGTCATACATCAGAAAAGATAACAGCAGCAAATGCTGGAGAGGTTGTGGGGACAAAGGAACCCTCCTGCACTGCTGGTGGGAATGTAAATTGGTCCAAACTCTGTGGAGAACAGTCTGGAGAACTCTCAGAAGGCTAAAAATGGGCCTACCCTATGATCCTGCAATTCCTCTCCTGGGGATATATCCTAAGGAACCCAACACATCCATCCAAAAAGATCTGTGTACACATATGTTCTTAGCAGCACAATTTGTAATAGCCAAAACCTAGAAGCAAACCAGGTGTCCAACAACAGATGAGTGGCTGAGCAAGTTGTGGGATATGTACACAATGGAATACTACTCAGCTATAAAAAATGGTCACTTCACCAGTTTCAGCCAATCTTGGATGGAGCTTGAAAAATTCATGTTAATTGAAATAAGTCAGAAACAGAAGGATGAATATGGGATGATGTCACTCTCAGGCAGAAGTTGAAAAACAAGATCAGAAGAGAAAACACAAGTAGAACCTGAACTGGAATTGGTGTAGTACACCAAAGTAAAAGACTCTGGGGTGGGTCTGCGGGGGGGAGAATACAGGTCCAAACAGGGTAACAGAGGACCTAGTGGGAGTTGTATTGTTATATGGAAAACTGAGAAATGTTATGCATGTACAAACTAATGTACTTACTATGGAATGTAAAACATTAATTCCCCAATAAAGAAATTTTAAAAAATGAAATAAGTACATAAAATATTTTTTAAAAATAGGAATAAAGGATTTGTATTCTAGAAGGAAAAGAAGCCTGCAGACAGAGCCATCCATGACCACTTGGTTCTTTAATAATAGACCCCTTGGGCATCTCTAGCAGCAGAGCCCCAGCTGGGACACACAGTCTCACTGCCCAGGCCTGTTCTGGGAAGGGAGAGAGAATAAGGGTGCAACTCAGAGCTGTTAGTATTTTAGTTCTTAGGACAAAGTACCTCTCTTTCCTTCTGCCCCAGCTAAGGGACCTCTCCAGCCCTCCAGGGGGCAATCAATCAGGGCTGCCAGTGGAGGACACAGCCTCAGGGCCTTCTCTAGCTGCCATGCTAGGTGCCCAGCACCCTGGGCTTAACCTTCTGGAGGTCTGAGAGGAGGTCTGGCCCTAAAGGGCACTGCTAGAAAGCCCTTATAGTGCCAGGCCTTCTTAAACAGGTTTCTTAAACCTGTTTCCACATGTGAGGTATACAAGCGAGTAGTTGTAGTAGAAATTTTATTGAAAGGCAAATGTCAATCTTTCTGAAATGTTTCCCAAAACCTCCAAAAATGGTGCTTTCACCAGGAAGAGTGCATGAGTGCCTGACTTCACAAGTAGGCACCCCCCCACCTGGTGAGTATACACACACACACACACACACACACACACACACACACACACTCCACAATCATGGCTACTCCATGGGCTCTTCTTTTGCCCAAACCTAGCCTTATATAACTAGCTGTTCATCTCTTTTACTTATTATTGGAGGTCCTGTCTTGGGTTTTTTCCTGGGCAGGGCAATTCTTCCCATCATACCTCACTCCAAATTGGCACAAAAGAAACTCAGATCAACAAAGACTAAGTTCTCCTGCCAATGGGTGGGGCAGGGCAGGAGGCAGGGCAAAGGCTTTGGTAGGGCCCTTTACTGGAAATGGTCATATCAAAGTTAGTCAGGCAAGATTTTCTACCATATCACTCTCATATATGCCTGTAGCTCTCTCCACAACACTCATGTGCATTGTTCCCCATCATTTCCTTTACTGAACTCTGTAATATGCACTTTTACATTTCTTTAATATCAAGTTCTGATATTCATAACCATGACTCTGATTAGTATAAGATTTCAAAGTGCCTTTTGAATCATTAAAGAAAGATTGAATTACCTTCAGAATAGTTTCAGTATTAAGTGTCACTGAGCTAATTTGGATTTTCTGAAAATTGGCACTCTAATAAAAATTTTGATTTTGCATAAGCCAGAATATTCAGATTAGAGCCATGTAAAAACTGGCTGAGTTAGTCCAACTAGACTGTGAGGCTACAGGATAATATAAACACACAAGCACATCTGGGTAGGAAGCAGGGTCAAAGTCCCATCCAGCCAACTGCTGTCACTAACCCTGTAAATCTTCCAGAAATTCCAACAGCCATTAATGTGCACCGACGTTGTAAGTGATGCTCTCATAATTGTGCCCATCTATCTGGGCTTGGTCACAGACAGGGTCATTTGGCTAATGCAGAATTCCATCTTCATTGCTCTGTAACTAGTTTTTAATCAGCGATGATTACTGAGCTGGGCTGCTGTGGTCTGGCTTCCTTGCTCCTTCCTCAAAGAGTGTCCATCGATGTTTCACTCCAGTTAACGAGAGACCAAAGGGAGTGGTGGCCAGGGGAGTTGGGGAGCCAACCAGGCTGTTTGTTGTGGCCACTAGTCTTTCCCCTCCTCCAGGGAGTCTCCCTTGCTCCTCCACTCCTGGATGGTTGGTGGGAAGTACTGACAGACAAGTGATTCCCTCAAAGAACCATCTATCCCAACTATTGCTATTGATGTGTCC
Organism: Erinaceus europaeus; assembly: GCF_950295315.1. NCBI lineage: Eukaryota > Metazoa > Chordata > Mammalia > Eulipotyphla > Erinaceidae > Erinaceus > Erinaceus europaeus. The sequence continues at coordinate 63,259,843 of NC_080173.1, read as the reverse complement.
AACAATTTAATTTCTTGGGGAGGAGGTCAGAGGAAATAGTCATCCAGTCACTCTGAAATAAATTCCAACCATTAAGGAGAAATAAACTAGCCAACAGTGATAAAAAAAAATCTTGGGGGAAAGGTTCTTTATAACGTTGTAAGCTGTAATAGCAGAGGCAGATAAAGCTTACCACCCGGAAATATCTCTTAGGCTGGAGGAAGGCAGAATGTGAGACATTCAGAAAAGAATATAGTCATTTCTTCATATTACAAGACTCTGAAAGGGAGGATGCTGTGGGGAGGTGGGAATGTGCTTGCAAATGTGCTTCTGAGTGGGTGACCTCAAGGATCTGAGGAGAACAGGTAAGGGATGTTGCTCAAAATCCCAGTGATGACTGAACAAGCTTACCTCTGCAAACACACACACACACACACACACACACACACACACACACACACACACACACACACACACACACCAACCGTGTCGATTCCTGGCACATTATACAAGACACTAAAAAAGAGGAAAAGAACTATTGGCTCTGTCTGAGGAGAGAAACCTGGTCTCTGGGGGATGGAGTGAAAGGAAGACTTTTTTCTTCTGTGCACCATTTGCATTTTGAAACAAGCAGTAAAATAAACGCACAGCATGAAGCAAAATGAGAAGCATTTATAAAAGATAGAAAGAGGGCCACAAATCTGAGGAAGAATGGAAGCAGGCAGCCCAGATGCCTCAGAGCAGATGTGAGGGTGGCTGGAACCCAGCATGGGGCAATGGAAAATGCACCCAGAACATGGTCGATCAAGGTGCTGGCAGGGACATTCAGATGAAGGTGAAGCTCAGAGGGAGGACAGGCTGCCTCGGAGGTGTTGCCAGGTCATAGAGAAGGTGGGGTGCCTCGCCACCCATGCTGTCTTTCCAGTTACGGAGACTCACCATGGAAATAAAAGGTGCTACATGAAAATGACAAGGGGAAAGGATGTCCAGGAAGAAATGAGGCTAGCAGGGAACACAGAAGTTCTGGTCTCCAATGAAAAAAAATCACTTGTTTACTCTATCACTATTTACTGGAAGCTGCTCTGTGTCTTGACTCCATTGCTGATAAACTTTGGGGTGCAACACAGAAGTCAGGCCCCAGATGGGTAAGGAAGCAGGGGTCTCTAAGAGTGAGGGACAGAGGGTATATGCTGGGTGCATCGGGAGACTCTCCTTCACACAGATTTAGGTGAAAACACACTCATTACCATGCTTGAGGACTCAGGTTCTAGCCCCTGCTCCCCACCTGCAGGGGGAAGCTTCACAAACGGTGACACAGTGCTGTAGGTGTCTCTTTTTCTCTCACCATCTCTATCTTCCTAAACCCTCTCAATTTCCCTCTGCCCCCTACAAAAGTGGTGGGGAGATAGCATAGTGGTTATGAGTAGAGATGCTCATGCCAGAGGCTCAAAAGTTCCAGGTTCAAAAGGATGACAGAGGACCTAGTGGGGGTTGCATCGTTCTGTGGAAAACTGAGAAATGTTATGCATGTACAAACTATTGTATTTACTGTCGAATGTAAAACATTAATCCCCCAATAAAGAAAATTTAAAAAACAGTTCCAGGTTCAATCTCTAGCATTACCATAAGCCAGAGCTAAGCAGTGCTCTAGTAAAGCACACACACACACACACACACACACACACACACACACACACGCATATATATTAAATAATTTTAAAAAAGAAATGAAAATGGGGGTGGAATGGTTACCAGAAGTAGTGGATTTGTTGTGCTGGCACCAAGCCCCAACAATAACCCTGGTGGAAATAAATAAATAAATAAATAAATAAATAAATAAATAAATAAGGGAAAGAATGAGAGAAAGAAAAGAAGAGAAAATACCACTTATAACTCCATGACTCCAGCATTTCAGAGTTGCCCTGGACCTCAGATTTCTCTATCATCAAGTATTAATAATGGTGCCCACTTCAAAGGGTTGAATATAAGTGTGTGTGTGTGTGTGTGTGTGTGTGTGTGTGTGTGTGTGTGTGTGTGTGTGTGTGTGTGTGTGTCTGGCCTTCCTTACTAGGGAGCACCAAAGTGTCTCCTTTATGGCAAAGCTCCATGAACCGTCTATTTTCCCTTGTGCCTCTGATGGGCTCTCCTCCCTTCTCCACCTGCTCTGTGTCCTGGAGGGCAACTTGTTGGGGTGCACCTCCTGGAATGTCTCACCTCTGGCCTCTCTTTAGGTTTCAGGCAACAGGAGGCACTGGTGGACAATGAAGGGCAGGAGGATGAGGGAAGCTGATCATGCCTCCATCTCCTCCTCAGATCCACAATGCTCCATTGTCCACTGACTGTATGCTTAATTCTTTAATGTGACATTGAAGACTGTAGCTTTAGAGAGTTAATGTGACCTTAGTGCATATTAGGTACTCAAAAAATGTTGGGCTGATCAATTCTATGGGTTCTCTTGGATGGAGAAAGGGTTTGGAATGGGCTATATTGGATGGAGGAAGATGCTTTCAACCAATTTCTTAATTTATCTCTGTTCATCTAACCAGTTTGGTTTCTGGTTTCCTTATGAGAAGTGGATTGTGGAAGAGACAGGAAAACTGCAAAGTGAGAACATTCAGAATGAGGAGCTGGGATGTTTCCACTCTGCTTTTTTTTTTTCCCCCTTTCATCCCTTCTTCCCTTCTTTTCTCCCTCCCACCCCCTCCCTCCAAACATCTTCCTCCCTTCTCCCCATTCTTTTTTTTTTAATTTAGATTTTAATGGTTTACAGAAAAGTCTTTTTTTTTCCACCCAAGTTCCCGTCACTTAAGGTCTGTGTCTCCATCCCCACTGCTATAGATAACCACTATAGTTCTCTCATAGTCTCAGATATAGTTTGACCATTTTTTTTAACATTTGTATGTTCAATTCTCTATATTCCAAATGAGTGAACCATTCTGTAATTGTTTACTTCCTTACTTGCTTCACTAAGCATAATCTTCTCCAATTCCATCCACTTTATCCCAAAGGACACAATATCATCTATTTTTATTGCTGAGTAATATTCCATTGATTCTATGTCCCATAACTTTTTTATCCAGTCATCTATAGAAGGGAATTTTGGTTGTTTCCAAGTTTTTGCTATTGTGAATAAAGCTGTTATGACCATGGAGATGCACATATCCCTTTAAATCAGTGTTACTATATCTTTTGGGTAAACGCACAGGAGTGGAATTGCTGGATCATAAGGTATTTTCACTTGTATTTGTTTAGGGATTCTTCATAATGGCTGTACCAATTTGCACTTCCACTAGCAGTGCAGTAGAGTTCTTCTCTCTCTCTCTCTACATCCTCTCCACCAAAGTTATTGCTGGGGTTTGGTGCCTTTATTCCACTGTTCTCTGTGGCCATAATCTCTCCCACCCTCTTTTTTTTAATAGAGTCAGAAAGAAATAGAGATAGGGAAAGTGAGAGAGAGAGAGAGAGAGAGAGAGAGAGACCTGTAGCACTACTCCACCACTTGTGAAACTTCCCTCCTGCATGCAGGAACCAGAGAAAGGATATTCATATATATATATATGGTTGCTGAGTTTGTTAGGATATTATAAGATGAAAATGTATAATTCTACACCACACCACACCACACCCACCACGAGAATTCTGTATCCCCACCCTTCCACCTCCCAAAGTTAACCACCATAGTTCTCACAAGTTTTACAAGCAGTTTACTTGATTCTTTCTTCCTTCTTCTTCTTCTTTTTTTTTTTTTTGCAAGTTCATGTGTATTAGTTCTCTAGATTTCATATACAAGTGAAACCATATGGTAGTTGTCTTTTATCTCTTTACTTATTTTGCTGTGTATAATCACATCTATTTTGCCCCAAAGAACACAAATCATCCTTTTTAAAAAAAAAATTGTAGAATAGTATTCCATGGAATATATATCCCATAACTTTTTTTTTTTGCCTCCAGGGTTATTGCTGGGGCTCAGTGCCTGCACCATGAATCCACTGCTCCTGAAGGCCATTTTTCCCCTCTTTTGTTGCCCTTGTTGTTGTTGCCTTGTTGTGGTTATTATTGTTGTTGATGATGTTGATGTCGTTCATTGTTGGATAGGATAAAGAGAAATGGAGAGAGGATGGGAAGACAGAGAGGGGAGAGAAAGATAGACACCTGCAAACCTGCTTCACCAACTGTGAAGTGACTCCCCTGCAGGTGGGGAGCCCGGTGCTCAAACCGGCATCCTTCAGCCAGTCCTTGCACTTTGCGCCACGTGCGCTTAACCCACTGTGCTACCGCCTGACCCCCATCCCATAACTTCTGTACCTAGTCATCTACTGATGAACATTTAGGCTGTTTCCACTCTGGCTATTGTGAATAATGCATCTATGCAGCTGTTGTTGTTGTGTTCCTGGTTCTAGTCAAATACTGATGATCTCATTAAAAGTTGGAATTCCTTTGCCTTTTCTTTTCGTGTGGGACTCCTGTCAGTAACTCTTGCAAGGCAGGTTTGGTAACAGCAGATTCTTTCAGCTTCCAAATGTTTGAAAAGACTTTCATTTCTCACTTATGTTTTGAGGCTAATTTAGTAGGATAATTTCTTATCTTTAATGCTTTGAATATGCCATTCCATTCCTTCCTTGCCTGTAGGGTTTGTGATGAGAAACTGAGGAAAGCCTGATGAAGTTCTGCCTTTGTGTGTGACATTCTCCCTTTCCCTAGCAGCTTGCAATATTTTTTTCCTTGTCTCTGGTTTTGGATAGTTTTACAACGATGTATGTTGATGTGTGTTGTTTTAGATTCAATAATTTAGATGTGTGTTCACCTTCTTGGATTTCTATATTTTGAACATTGCTTAGGTATGGAAATTTTTCTGCCAAAATTTTTGAATATGTGCTTTACTCCTCTCTTCTTCCTTAGGGATTCCAATAACTCTGATGTTTATCTTTCTCATAGAATCCGTTATTTCATAAAGAACTGCTTCATTTTTCCTAAACATTTCCTTTCCAAGAGTTTTTAATTCACAGAGTGTTGTAGTTGATATTCTCTTCTCACCTGATTAAGTCTACTTCTGAGGCCTGTTACCTCAACCTGAACTGCATTTCAAGTGCCCTATAGGCCCTGCAGTTCTACCTGGATTCTCTCTCTCTCTCTCTCTCTCTGTGTGTGTGTGTGTGTGTGTGTGTGTATCCCCTGAATCTTTTTTTAAATACATTTTTTACATTTATTTATTTTCCCATTTGTTGCCCTTGTTTTTTTTTTTTTTATTGTTGTAATTATTGTCGTTGTTAGAACAGAGAGAAATGGAAAGGGAGGGAAGACAAGGCGAGAGAAAGAAACCTGCAGACCTGCTTCACTGCTTGTGAAGCGACGCCCCTGCAGGTGGTGAGCCGGTGGCTTGAACTGGGATCCTTACGCTGGTCCTTGCTCTTTGTGCCACGTGCTTACCGTCTGACTCCTTGGATTTTTTAATACAGTCTGTAATTATTTGGTAAAATGATCACAGAGTTCATGAAACTTTAGTTTTTTGAACTGATTTCATAATGATTGTTCTGAACTCTATCTCTGTAATGTTTTCTGGATCTGTGCCTATTTGGTTAGTTTCTGTCATTACTATTTCTCATTTAGTATGGTTTTTGTTGTGCCGACAGGTGGCGCTGTGGCCTAGGTGTTCAATTTCCCTGATGCTGTTCCCACCTCCGTGGGGCAACAAGAAGTCATAGCTATAAATTGGTGAGTTTTTAGCTGATTTTTTTTTTCTTTTTAACAGTTTATTTTCCCTTTTGTTGCCCTTGTTGTTTTTTATTGTTGTTGTAGTTATTATTGTTGTTATTGATGTCGTCGTTGTTAGATAGGACAGAGTGAAATGGAGGGAGAAGAGGAAAACAGAGTGGGGGAAAGACAGACACCTGCAGACCTGCTTCACCGCTTATGAAGCGACTCCCCTGCAGGTAGGGAGCCGGGGGCTCGAACCCGGATACTTACGCCGGACCTTGCACTTCGCACCATGTCCGCTTAACTGTTGCACTACTGCCCAACTCCCTTTTTAACAGTTTTTTGTTGCTTAAATTTGGACCCAGAAGTGGTGTGCCTCAGCAACCAATCTCCCAGTTTGGTGCCAGCTGTCCCTGAGCACCACTTTTTAGTCCTGGTAATTGCTCCCTCACTCCCTTTCCATCTACAAGCCACACATACATGTTCTCACCTGTGGCTTAGGTGATGTTTTTTTTTTTTAATTTCTTAATTGGTGGACTAATGGTTTACAGTTGACACTAAAATACAGTAGTTTGTACATTTCCCAGTTTTCCACATAACAATACAACCCCCACTAGGTCCTCTTCTGCCATCATATTCCAGGACCTGAACCCTGTCCCCCAACCCAGAGTCTTTTACTTTGGTGCAATACACCAACTCCAGTCCAAGTACTGCCTGTTCTTATTTTTCAACCTCTGTCTCTGAAAGAGATCATCCCATAGTATTTTTCTGGCTGATCTGACTTAACATGATCCGTTCAAGTTCCAACCAAGATGGTGTGAAGAAAGTGAATTCACCATTTTTAATAGCTGAGTAGTATTCTATTCGATTGTTTATATATAGTCCACAAGTTACTCAGCCACTCATCTGTTGTTGACACCTGGCTTGCCTCCAGGCTTTGGCTATTACAAATTGTGCTGCTAAGAACATAGGCATGGGAGCCAGGCTGTAGCACAGCGGGTTAAGCACACATGGTGCAAAGCGCAAGGACCGGAGTAAGGATCTCGGTTCAAGCCCCTGGCTCCCCACCTGCAGGGGAGTCACTTCACAGGCGGTGAAGCAGGTCTGCTGGTGTCTGTCTTTCTCTCTCCCTCTCTGTCTTCCCCTCCTCTCTCCATTTCTCTCTGTCCTGTCCAACAACGATGACATCAATAATAACTACAATAATAAAGCAACACAGACAACAAAAGGGAGTAAATAAATAAATATAAAAATTTAAAATAAAATAAAATCTTTAAAAAAAAACATAGGCATACACAGTTCTTTTTTTCTTTAACTTTCGTCCCCTCTCTCTCTCTCTTTCTTCCTTTATTTCTTTCTTCCTAACAGCTTTTTTTTTTTAAACTCAGACCTGGAAATGGTGTGCTTCAGCTGCCAAGCTCCAAGTTTGGCGCCAGCCAGCCATAAACACAGCCTTTTAGTCCTGGGAATCTGTCCCTCACCCCTTTTCTGTCCATGAGTCACATGTGTCTACTCACCTGTGGTCTGATGAGTTTCTGAAGAAATCCTGGTCATATTTTTTTGAGTATCCAGGTGATTTTCATTGTTTTTCCTAGTTGACTGAGGAGAGCAAGAACGAGTCTGCTGCTATTCCATAGACATGCCTCTAGAAGTCCCCCAGGATATTCCTTTTCAACTATAGTTACTGAAATAATTTCAAATTGGATTTCAATATGTGGAATAAAAAAGGAACTTGATACATACATACATACATACATACATACATACATACATAGTCTACTCAAAGCAGACCAAAGATAAAAATGTAAACAACGGAAAACGGAAATGCTTCTAGGAGAAAATCTTTATACTCTTTAGTTAAAGATATATAAGAATAAGACATGGTCCGGGAGATGACATTATGGATAAAGCATTGGACTCTCAAGCATGGGGTCTTGAGTTCAATTCCCATTAGCACATGTACCAGAGTGATGTCTGGTTCTCTCTCTGTCTCGCCTCCCATCTTTCTCATTAATAAATGAATAAAGTATATATTAAAAATATTTCTAAGACACCAAAAACATAATCCACAATAATATCTGTTAGATTTAATAAGATTAATAACTTTAAAGACATTGTTAAGAGAATATAGGATTAAGCTAAAGATCTAGAAAATGTTTGCAAATACACATATGATAAAACAAACAAAAAGCTTTTACCCATAATATATGCTCCAATCATAATTAAAAAACAAACAGCCAAATTATAACACTGACAAAAGATTTGAACATACTTCACCTAAGAAAGACAAGTGTCAACAGCAGTCACAAAAGTACTCAGAGGGACAGGAGGTGGTGCACCTAGTAGAGCACACATGTTATAGTACACAGGACCTGGGTTCAAGCCCTTGGTTCCCACCAGGAGGGGCGAAACCTCATAAGTAGTGAAATAGTACTGTAGGTGTCTTTCCCTATCTCCCTCTCCCCTCTCAATATTGTTCTGTCTCTATCCAAACTAAATACATATAAAAAAAGATGCTTGATGTAACTATTCATTGGAGAAATTAAAATATAAAAATCAGTCTTTTTAAAAAAGATTTAATTTGTTCCCTTTTTGTTGCCCTTGTTGTTTTACTGTTGTAGTTGTTATGTTGTTTTTATTGATGTCCTTGTTGTTGGATAGGACAGAGAGAAATGGAGAGAGGAGGGGAAGACAGAGAGGAGGGGAGTAAGATAGACATCTGAAGACCTGCTTCACCACTTGTGAATCGACCCCTCTGCAGGTGGGGAGCCAGGGGCTTGAACCGGGATACTTACGCCAGTCCTTGCAATTCGCACCACATGCACTTAACCCGCTGCGTTACCACCCAACTCCCCAAAATCAGTCTTTAGAGAAACATTGTATACATTTGACCAAGAAATGTACTGGCACTATATATCAACTAAAGGACAAATATTGTCCCTAAGACAACTTTTATAAGAGTCATCAAATAAGTAAATGCAATAAAACTCAAGATCCCACTGAAATCTTAGGTATATTTCCTCCCAAACTTGAGACCAGACCCCATAGGCCCAGTACTGGTTTGGATAGAATAAATGGCATTCAACACTTTGATAGCTGGAAGAAATTCCAGGCTCATCAGATAAAGGGACCACAAAAGTTGGAAAATGGCAAGAAACTGGATTACTCAATGATGGCCTTTTTGGACATTATCAGGCCACCCCATTACCTGGGGCCCTACTCAGGGAATCTTAGGATTCCCCATTCATATGGTGGGCCTAGACCTCTAATAGACTACTCTCTGTATCATTACTGGTCACTTTAATCAGGAATAGCTTCATAAACCCTTTGGAGGATCTCTCCAGGACCTTGACCTCACTAAAAAGTAGCAATGGTAGGGACAGCCCCACTCTCTAAAAGGAAGCTGGGTCATCCTGCCCTGCCACTTGAGGAAAACTGGACCTAAAATGAATGCAGTCTAGAATGTTTCCACCTGTAACCTTGAACTGTGAGCTCAGACTGACAAGGACTCAGAGGTTGTACAGACTCCTGTGATAAATAGGAATATACACTGGCTCTGGGTCAGACTGATGTGGTAAATTGCTATTAATATGTTCTCTTCAAGTTTGAGAGTTACTCTCTGTCCTAATCCAGCTTTCTAGTTCTATTCTCAACTCAGACAATATTCTTAGTCTACCTCCATGTTAACCATAAAGCTCAAGCAAAAATCACTAAAATCATGGACCCCTAGGAACATACCTAAAATAGACACCCTAGCTTTTTACCACGCTAAAATCCCTGTTCTCACAGGCTCTACTCCTACTTTATGGTTCCTGTTTACTTTTATATTTATTTATTTGCCTCAGGGTTGTTGCTGGGGCTCAGTGCTTACACTATGAATTCACTGCTCTTAGAGGCTATTTTTCCCCATTTTGTTGCCCTTGTTGTTATTGATGTTGTTGTTGTTGGATAGGACAGAGAGAAATCTAGGTAGGAGGGGAGACAGAGAGGGGGAGAAGAAGATAGACACCTGCAGACTTGCTTCACCACTTGTGAAGTGATCCCTCCTACAGGTGGGGAGCTGGGGGCTGGAACGGGGATCCTTAAGCTGGTCCTTGCGCTTTGCGCCACAGGCACCAACCCCCTGGGAGCTACCGACCAACTCCCTGGTTCCTGTTTTTTTTTTTTTTATTATTTTTTTTATTTTTATTTTTATTTTTTTTTATTTTATTTAAGAAAGGATTAATTAACAAAACCATTGGGTAGGAGGGGTACAACTCCACACAATTCCCACCACCCAATCTCCATATCCCACCCCCTCCCCCGATAGCTTTCCCATTCTCTATCCCTCTGGGAGCATGGACCCAGGGTCATTGAGGGTTGCAGAAGGTAGAAGGTCTGGCTTCTGTAATTGCTTCCTCGCTGAACATGGGCGTTGACTGGTCGGTCCATACTCCCAGTCTGCCTCTCTCTTTCCCTAGTAGGATGGGTCTCTGGGGAAGCTGAGCTCCAGGACACATTGGTGGTGTCTTCAATCCAGGGAAGTCTGGCCGGCATCCTGATGACACCTGGAACCTGGTGACTGAAAAGAGAGTTAACATACAAAGCCAAACAAATTGTTGAGCAATCATGGACCCAAAGCTTGGAAAAGTGGAGAGGAAGTATTAGGGAGGTACTCACTGCTAACTCTAGTATACTTCTGCTTTCTTACTTTGGTGCCATACTCCAAACTCAGTCAATTTCTGCTTTGCGTTTCTACTTCTTTTTTTTTTTTTACATGCATAACATTCCCCAGATTCCCATTTAACAATACAACCCCCACTATTTCATTCATCATTTTTCATGGACCTGTATTCTCCCCACCCACCCACCCACCCCAGAGTCTTTTACTTTGGTGTAATACTCCAATTCCATTTCAGGTTCGACTTGTGTTTTCTTTTCTAATCTTGTTTTTCAACTTCGGCCTGAGAGTGAGATCATCCCATATTCATCCTTCTGTTTCTGACTTATTTCACTCAACATGATTTTTTCAAGGTCCATCCAAGATTGGCTGAAAATGGTGAAGTCACCATTTTTTACAGCTGAGTAGTATTCCATTGTGTATATATACCACAACTTGCTCAGCCACTCATCTGCTGTTGGACACCTGGGTTGCTTCCAGGTTTTGGCTATTACAAATTGTGCTGCCAAGAACATATGTGTACACAGATCTTTTTGGATGGATGTGTTGGGTTCCTTAGGATATATCCCCAGGAGGGGAATTGCAGGGTCATAGGGTAGGTCCATTTCTAGCCTTCTGAGAGTTCTCCAGACTGTTCTCCACAGAGGTTGGACCAATTGACATTCCCACCAGCAGTGCAGGAGGGTTCCTTTGACCCCACATCCTCTCCAGCATTTGCTGCTGTTACCTTTTCTGATGTGTGACATTCTCACAGGAGTGAAGTGATATCTCATTGTTGTCTTGATTTGCATTTCTCTGACAATCAGAGACTTGGAGCATTTTTTCATGTGTTTCTCGGCCTCTTGGATCTCTTCTGTGGTGAATATTCTGTCCAATTCCTCCCCCCATTTTTGGATGGGGTTATTTGTTGTCTTGTTGTTGAGTCTGGTAAGCTCTTTATATATGTTGGTTATTAAACTCTTATCTGATGTATGGCATGTAAAGATCTTCTCCCATTCTGTGAGGGGTCTCTTGATTTGGGTAGTGGTTTCTTTTGCTGTGAAGAAGCTTTTTAATTTGATGTAGTCCCATAGGTTTATACTTGCCTTAGTCTTCCTTGTAATTGGATTCGTTTCATTGAAAATGTCTTTAAAATTTATGCGGAAAAAAGTTCTGCCAATATTTTCCTCTAAGTATCTGATAGTTTCTGGTCTAACATCCAAGTCCTTGATCCACTTGGAATTTACTTTTGTATTTGGTGAAATACAGTGATTCAGCTTCATTCTTCTGCATGTTTCAACCCATTGTTTCCAACACCATTTGTTGAAGAGACTCTGCTTTCCCCATGTAATAGTCTGAGCCCCTTTGTCAAAGATTAGATGTCCATAGGTGTGGGGCCTCATTTCTGGGCTCTCAATTCTATTCCACTGGTCAGTGTGTCTGTTCATGTTCCAGTACCAAGCAGATTTGATGACAATGGCCCTATAATATAGTTTGAGATCTGGCAGTGTGATGCCTCCGGTTCTGTTCTTTTTTCTCAAGATTGTTTTGGCAATTCTAGGTCTTTTCTGGTTCCAGATAAACATTTGTAGAATTTGTTCTATTCTCCTAAAAAATGTGCTTGGGATCTTGATGGGGATAGCATTAAATTTGTAGATGGCTCTGGGTAATATATTCATTTTGATGATGTTAATTCTTCCAACCCATGAGCATGGAATATCTTTCCACTTCTTTGTGTCTTTTTCAATTTCTTTGAGTAGTGACTCATAATTTTCAGTATACAAGTCTTTCACTTCTTTGGTTAGGTTTATTCCTAGATATTTTATTGTTTTTGTTGCTATAGAAAAAGGAACTGATTTCTGGATTTCAATTTCTTCTAACTTAGTGTTTGCATAGAGGAATGCCACTGACTTTTGAATGTTAATTTTATAGCCTGACACATTACTGTATTGCCTGATGATTTCCAAAAGCTTCTTGCTAGATTCCTTAGGTTTTTCCATGTATACTATCATGTCATCTGCAAATAAGGAGACTTTGACTTCTTCTCTTCCAATCTGTATGCCTTTAATTCCTTGCTCCTGCCTGATTGCTATGGCAAGAACTTCCAACACTATGTTGAATAGTAATGGTGATAGTGGGCAGCCCTGTCTAGTACCTGATCTGAGGGGAAATGCTTCCAGTTTTTCACCATTGAGTATGATGTTGGCTGTAGGTTTGCTATATATAGACTCCACTATCTTCAGGAATTTTCCATCTATTCCTATTTTTTGTAGTGTTTTGATCATAAAGGGATGTTGTATTTTGTCAAAGGCTTTTTCTGCATCTATTGATATGACCATGTGGTTTTTGGTCTTGCTTTTGTTGATGTGGTGGATCACATTGATTGATTTACGTATATTAAACCAACCTTGCATGCCTGGGATAAACCCCACTTGGTCATGATGAACAATCTTTTTGATATACTGCTGTATCCGGTTGGCTAGAATTTTGTTCAATATTTTCGCATCTATGTTCATCAGAGATATTGGTCTGTAGTTTTCTTTTTTGGTTGTGTCCCTGTCTGCTTTTGGTATCAGGGTGATGTTGGCTTCATAGAAGCTGGCAGGGAGTATTCCAGTGTCTTCAATCTTCTGGAAGACTTTTAAAAGTAGAGGTATTAGTTCTTCTTTGAAAGTTTTGTAGAATTCATTTGTAAAACCATCTGGTCCAGGACTTTTATTTTTGGGGAGATTTTTGATAACTGTTTCAATTTCATTAGCTGTGATGGGCCTGTTCATGTTATCCACTTCCTCTTTACTTAGTTTTGGAAGTTGGTAGGTATCTAGGAAATCATTCATTTCTTCCAGGTTCTCTAACTTGGTGGCATATAGTTGTTCATAGAAGCCTCGCATGATATGTTGAATTTCTGCAGTGTCTGTTGTGATATCTCCTCTTTCATTTACTAACCGATTTATTTGGGTCTTCTCCCTTTTTTGTTTTGTGAGTCTGGCTAAAGGTTTGTTGATTTTGTTTACTCTTTCGAAGAACCAACATTTACTTTCATTGATCTTTTGTATGGTTTTCCTATTCTCAATGTTATTTATTTCTGCCCTAACTTTAGTAATTTCTGTCCTTCTGGTTGCTTTAGGGTTCCTTTGTTGTTCTTCTTCTAGGTCTTTAAGATGTGCAATCAGGCTGTTTATTTGTGCCTTTTCTTGTTTCCTAATGTGTGCTTGTATAGCTATGAACTTCCCTCTTAGGACTGCTTTAGCTGTGTCCCAAATATTTTGATAGCTTGTGTCTTCATTTTCATTGAACTCTCGAAACATTTTGATTTCTTCCTTGATTTCCTCTTTGACCCAGAAGTTGTTAAGAAGTGTACTGTTTAGCTTCCACATTTTGGCACTGTTACTAATCTTTTGTTGATTGTTAAGTGTTAGTTTAATTCTACTGTGGTCTGAGAAGATGCTTGGGATGATTTCAGTGCTCTTGAATAGGCTGATGCTGTCTTTGTGGCCTAACATATGGTCTATCCTTGAGAATGATCCATGTGGATTTGAGTAAAATGTATATTCCAGTTTCTTGGGATGAATGACTCTGAAAATGTCCAATAGTTCTAGTTTATCTATCTCTTCATTTAGCTCCCTTATGTCTTTACTGATTTTCTTCCTGGATGATCTGTCAAGTTGAGATAGTGGGGTGTTGAAGTCCCCTACTATGATTGTGTTACTGTTAATATATTGCTGTAGCTCTTTCAGTAGAAGTTTGATGTATTTAGATGGTTTCTCATTGGGTGCATAGATATTAATAATTGTTAAGTCCTCTTGATTGACTGATCCTCTGAGCATTAAGTAGTGTCCATTCCTATCTTTTTTAATCTTATGTATTTTAAAGTCTATCATGTCAGATATGAGAATAGCTGTTCCTGCCCTTTTTTGTGGGCCATTGGCTTGTATGATAGTTTTCCATCCTTTCACTTTAAGTCTGTGTTTGTCTTGTTGCGTTAGGTGAGTTTCCTGTAGACAACATATTGTTGGGTTGTGTTTTCTGATCCATCTTCCTACTCTGTGTCTTTTAATAGGTGAATTCAGGCCATTCACATTTATTGATATCAAAGATTGAAGATATTTTAACGCCATTCTTGTAGAGTTTTAGAGTGTTTTGATATATGTTCTATTTGTGGTGGTCTGGTTGTTTATAGGAAACCTTTCAGAACTTCTTTCAGGGCAGGCTTGGTGATGGTTGATTCCTTCAACTGTTGCTTGTCTGAGAAGGTTTTGATGCTTCCATCTAGTCTGAGTGACAATCTAGCAGGATATAGTATTCTTGGCTGAAAGCCTTTCTCATTGAGCACTCGATAGATATCTTGCCATTCTCTTCTGGCCTGTAGTGTTTGTATGGAGAAGTCTGCTGCTAATCTTATGGGTTTTCCTTTGTAGGTGACTCTTTGTTTTTCTCTTGCAGCCTTGAGGATCCTTTCTTTATCCTTATTCCTTTCCAATCTAAGTATGACATGTCTTGGTGTCTTTAGGTCTGGGTTAATTCTGTTTGGGACCCTCTGGGCTTCTTGAATCTTTATGTCTTTGGTGTTGTCTAGACTAGAGAAATTTTCAGCTATTATGGCCTGGAGAACGCTTTCTTCCTCCCCTTCTCTTTCTTCCTCTGGTAAGCCAATAATGCGTATATTGTTTCTTTTGAAGTCATCCCATAGGACTCTGTTGTTGTTTTCAGCATCTCTTAATCTCTTTTTGAGGTCTCTTACTTCTTCTTTAGTTGTCTCTAATTCATCCTCAATCTTGCTAATTCTGTCTTCAGCCTCATAGATTCTATTCTCTCTGCCCTCTACTGCTTTCTGGAGTTCATCTATTTTGTTGCCCTGCTCTGATACTGTTTTAGCTTGTTCAGATAGTTGCCTTCTTAGCTCAGCAATTTCAGCTTTCAGCTCTCTAATAACCATGAGATTATTAGAATTTTCTTCCATATTCTCATTTGTTGTTCCTGCAGTTCTGATTACAATTTTTTCAAATTCTTTACTCACTCCTGTTATTATTTCCTTAGCTAATGTTTGGATGTTGAACTCGTTGTTTTGTGCTTCACCCTCTGGAGGACTTTTAGCTGGACTCTTGTCCTGGTTCGAGTCTCCATTATTTTTTCTTGTTGTTTTAACCATTTTATATAAGTTAACAGTTTTTTCAATCCCTGAGTTGGAGTTCAGTGATGTAAAAGCCTTTTTTTTTTTCCCCTGTAGGCTATGGTAGCCTGAGGGCTTTTAAACTATCAATAGGCTTCTTGGCTTAATCAGTGACTCCTGACCAAGAGATAAAGCAGGGTGTGGCAGAGATAATCCAGTGGTTATGCAAAGAGACTTTCACAGCCCTTCAGCTATGCCACCGAGGTATAGGTCTTCTCCTGAGTTTCCCGGTTAGATCTCTGTACCCTGGTGTCCCTTCCTGTTGCTGCTCCAGATTCTGAGGGTAGTAGCAATGGAGACTCAGAGTTGTACTTGGTGAGTCTCTGGGGAGTCCTTTCCTCCCTTCAGCTGTCCCCTTGTTGGTGGAGCAGACTGGAGGTGGTGTCTCCACTGACAAACTGTCGAACTGTTAGCAGTCACTTAATCTCTCCTTAGGCCCCTCTCTCCTCTCTGTCACCAGCCACGCGTGTTTGTACTCACGGGTGATTTACTGGGTTTCTGTGGTCATTCTAGTCCTGTCTTGTTTCGGTCCGGGTGGTCTCCTTTGGTATTCCTAGTTGATCCGGGAGAGGAGAGGAGAGGAGAGAAAGCGATCTGCTGCTCGTAGCTCCGCCTCCGGAACTGGTTCCTGTTTATTAAGCATTTTGTACTTCTTGAGTTTTTAATTTTATTTATAAAAAGGAAACACCAGGGAGTTATGCAGTAGTGCAGCGGGTTAAGCACTTGTGGTACAAAGCGCAAGGACTGCCCTAAGGATCACTGTTCGAGCCCCCGGCTCCCCATCAGCAGTGGAGTCACTTCACAAGCGGTGAAGCAGATCTGCAGGTGTCTATCTTTCTCTCCCCCTCTCTGTCTTCTCTCCTCTCTGTCCTATCTAACAACGATGACATCAATAACAACAATAATAGCTACAACAATAAAAGAACAAGGGCAACAAAAGGAAAAATAAATGAATAAATTTTTAAAAAATTAAAAAAGGAAACACTGACAAAACCATAGGATAAGAGGGGTACAACTCCAACAATTCCCACCACCAGAACTCCATATCCCATCCCCTCCCTTGATAACTTTCCTATTCTTTAACCCTCTGGGAGTATGGACCCAAGGTCATTGTGGGGTGCAGAAGGTGGAAGGTCTGGCTTCTGTAATTGCTTCCCCGCTGAACATGGGTGTTAACAGGTCGATCCATACTCCCAGCCTGCCTCTCTCTTTCCCTAGTGGAGTGGGGTTCTGGGGAATCGGAGCTCCAGGACACATTGGTAAGGGAAGTCTGGTTGGCATCATGCTAGCATCTAGAACCTGGTGGCTGAAAAGAGAGTTAACATATAAGGCCAAACAAGTTGTTGACTAATCATGAACCTAAAGGCTGGAATAGTGCAATGAAAATAGTGCAATGAAAAGTGTGTGTGTGGGTCTCTGTTTTGTAGATAGCTGGTAGGCATATTTTAGTTATATTCCAAAGGGCCTGTGGCTATACTAGTTGTTTTTCTTTTTCCCTGAGCCTAAAATCTGATATGCAGGTGGACCCAAGTTATTGTCTGGGGAGATGATGTCATGGCTGGAAAAAGGACCAAAAACCTGGATCAGGGAAGAAAGTAGGTCCAAAATATGGGAAAGGTGTATAAATATTGTTGACTGTAAACCCCATTGAGTTGATGTAATCTGGGGCCCATATTCAGCTTAGGAGCCTATGTGACCTCTGCGTCCCTGTAGATCTGAGCTCACATTCTGTGGTCATGAGTAGGAATATTCCAAGCTGCCCCAATATCAGGATCCATCTTCCTCAGGTGTAGCATAGAGTATGTTGTCCAGCATCCCTTTGGAGGATGCAACATTCTCTACCGTTGTTGATCCAAGTTGAGGGCAAGGTCCTAGGGGGGCCACTTCTTGATATTTTAACTACCTTCCAGACACCAAGTTACAGATGCTACTAAGATTCTACCCTGAATTTCCTGGACAGATGACCTCACTCACCTATGTGTCCTGGAACCTGTATGTCCTCTCCAGAACTCCACCCCACTAGGAAAAGATAAAAACAGGCTAGGGGTATAGGTCAACCTGCCAATATCCATGCCCAGCAGAGAAGCAATTACAGAAACCAGAACTCTCACCTTCTGCACCCCATAAAGAATTTTTGTCCATACTCCCAGGTGGGGAGAAATGTTAGGAGAAGATGACCAGAGGGCTCTGAAACCCAATTCTATCAGGACCTGAAGAGAGAAGAGGAAAAAAGGAAAAGTCATTTGGAAGTGGTAATAGGTGTGTGACTTAGAAAGGAAGAGAAGGTAGGAGAGAAGGCAAAAATAGATAGATAGATAGATAGATAGATAGATAGATAGATAGATAGATAGATAGATGATAGACAGACAGACAGATGCTTGTAGAAATAATAGTCAACTCTTGTCTGTGACCTTCGTAGCACCAGTGCAGTTTCCAATGGAGGGAATGGGGACACAGAGCTCTGACAGTGGGAGTGGTGTGGAACTGTTTCCTTGTTATCTTATAATTTTGAAACCAATATGAAATCATTAATCAAAATACAAAATCACTACAAGATACACATCTCTATTAGAATACCTAAGCATATAAAAACAAAATCGCTGAGAATATCAAGTGCTGACAAGTATACTGAGAGACAGGAGCTCTAAATATATTTCCAGTGGGAGTAGAAAACAGCTACTTCAGAAAAAGTGTTTGGCTGAAGTTAAACACATGCTTATATGGCCCAGTAATAGCACTATTTGGTATTTACCCAAGAGAAATGAAAACTTAACAGTCACTAAAAACCTGTCCCAAATGTTTAGAGTGGCTTTATTTATAATCATTCCAAACTGTCTATCTCTACATAATGAAAAGACAGCTTAGCAAGAAAAAGAAAAACTGATACATCTTATTGATGAATCTCAAAACACAGGCTGAGCACTAGAAACGAGGTAAGAGTTTTTGCCTTATTCCAGTGACATGAAACTTGAAACTGGGCTAAAGCTAAGGTATAGTAACTGAAAGTAGGTCAGCTGTTATCTGGGGCCAGAGAGAGAGACAGCTATAAAGAGGTCCACGAGAGGGGTGTGGGTGGTGGCACATCTAGCTGAGAGCACACATCACCATGAACGAGGACCTGGGTTCAAGCCTCTCCTTCGTGAATGGTGAAACAGGTCTGCAGGTGTCTCCTCTTACCTCTCCTTTTTCTCTCAATTTCTATTTCTTCTATCAAACAAAATAGAAAAAAATAAAGCAGCCATGAATTCATAGTGCTGGCACTGAGCCCCACTGATAATGTTGGGGGGTGGTAGATGAGAAATGGAAGAGTGATGGAATTTTTTTTTTTTTTTAGAATGTTTCACAGAATGAACTCATTGAACTGCAGGCTTGACATGGCTGCATTTTACTAGAATTAAATTATACTGCAATCTGTTTGATTACAAAAAAAGCTGCATTGTTGTTTCTGAAAACAATGTCACGTCCTTTAGCCTAGTGCCTTGAGTGCTTTCCAGAAGCCAAGCTCTCTCCCAGGGCATGGCTGTCCTGAGGGCCTCTGGACTTGGACTGCTGGGGCATCAATGTCCTTGGACCCACACTCCCATAACCAGCCCCTCAGCCACCTAAGCTTGCTCCTAGCTCCATTTTGCTCATTCTGTTGGGATCATTGCTTACTCTTTTATCTGCTCATTGAATTTATTCAGAATTCAATTGCATTAGTTTTCAAAATGAAAATCACTTTTAAATGAAAGAATTAATACACAAGGGCTGGGGTGGGGCACAGAACTTTGGTGCTGAGTATGGTGCAGAACTTCTTCTTCTAGCATTTGCCCTTCTTCCGTAGCCAGTCAACAGCATCAGGTTGAGCCTGATGTAAAGTTTCGAGACCTCCTTTGAATCTGGAGAGGTGGCAGTCGTTGACTATGTGGGTCATAGTCTGTCTGTAGCCGCAGGGGCAGTTCGGGTCGTCTCTGGCTCCCCAGCGATGGAACATAGCGGCACACCGGCCATGGCCTGTTCGATAGCGATTGAGGAGGGCCCAATCATAACGTGCTAGGTCAAAGCCGGGTTGACGCTTGCAGGGGTCTGTGATGAGGTGTTTGTTCTTTACCTCAGCTGACTGCCAACTCTGTTTCCAAGAGTCTGGAACAGAGAAGTTCAGTGTAGGCATAGGGGACCAGATTGGGTGACGAGACGTCAAGCGTTGGACAGGGTAGGCGAAGATATCCGCGTATATTGGCAGGTCCGGTCGAGCGTAGACGTGGGAAATGAATTTAGATGATGCTGCATCCCGACGAATATCTGGTGGGGCGATGTTGCTAAGAACTGGCAGCCATGGAACCGGGGTGGAACGGATGGTTCCAGAAATTATCCTCATGGAGGAATATACTTTGGAATCGACCAAGTGGGCATGGGGGCTACGGAACCATACTGGGGCACAGTATTCTGCAGTGGAATAGCATAATGCCAGAGATGATGATCGTAGTGTGGAAGCGCTCGCGCCCCATGAGGAGCTGGCCAGTCTTGCAATGATGTTATTCCTCGCGCCCACCTTTGCTGCTGTTTTTGTGAGATGTTCGTGAAATGACAGAGTGTGATCGAGAGTAACGCCAAGATAGACTGGCTGGGCTTCATGCCGGATTCTCGTATCGCCAAGCTGCACATTAAGCTCACGCGAGGCCGAGGCATGGTGTAGATGGAAAACAGATGATACCGTTTTTGCAGTGCTAGGGATTAGTCGCTATTTTTTACAGTAATCAGATATCAGAGACATGTCTTTCATGAGTGTTTCCTCGAGGATGTCAAACTTGGATGCCTGAGTTGCACAGCAGATGTCATCGGCGTAGATGAACTTCCTTGAAGAAGTTTCTGGGAGGTCATTGATGTAAATATTAAATAGCGTAGGAGCCAGAACAGAGCCCTGGGGGAGGCCACTTGAGACAAGTCTCCATCTGCTACACTTGTCACCCAGATGCACCCAGAATCTTCTGTTTTGGAGAAGAAACGATATAGTGTTGGCCACCCATGGAGGCAGGCATCTTGAGATCTTGACTAGGAGACCACGGTGCCAGACCATGTCATAGGCTGCTGTGAGATCAACAAAGACAGCACCCGTCTTTAAATTCTTCTGGAATCCATTTTCAATGTAAGATGACAGGGCCAGGGCTTGTTCGCAGGTAGATCTTCCTGGGCGGAAACCAGCTTGGGCGGGTGATAGGAATTTCTCTGTAAGAGGAGAAATTCGTGACAGAAGCAGCCTCTCAAGGAGTTTGTAACACACGGA
Source organism: Erinaceus europaeus (assembly GCF_950295315.1). Lineage (NCBI taxonomy): Eukaryota > Metazoa > Chordata > Mammalia > Eulipotyphla > Erinaceidae > Erinaceus > Erinaceus europaeus. The sequence goes on along the minus strand of NC_080173.1, from coordinate 63,239,098 downwards.
GAGGAGAGAAATTGGTCTATAGCTGGCGGCCAGTGTTGGGTCTTTCTTTGGTTTCAAAACTGCTATTATCTTCGCACGACGCCATATTTTGGGCATAGATTTGGATTCCAAGATGTGGGACAGGAATGTAGTGAGCCACTTCTTTGCCACGGGGCCCAAGTTAAGGATGAGTTCTGGGGTGATGTTATCATAGCCAGCAGCCATTCCCGGTTTAACCCTCTTCAAAGCGTCTTCCAGTTCAGACAGTGTAAAGGGAGAGAGTTTTGGAGATGGACAAGATAACCGGAAGTGGGATGACTACTCATGGGAAATTTCTCTTTTCCAGACTGGGTCGATCTTAGCACGTCCAACTTGAGTTAGGTGACTGGCCACTGAGTTTGGAGATACAGGAGGATGGGAGACGGGAGGGGGTTGGCTACCGGCACCCAGACTGTGAAGAAGCTTCCAGGCCTTCCTACTTGAGTGGGTGAAGTTCTGACTTTCCGTGAGTTGTTGCCAGAGGGCTTGACGTGCAGCATCCAGGGAGATGCACACCCCTTGTAATCTTATAATCCTTCAGGCCATTATTAGATCACTAAGAATTAAAAAAAAAAATCAATACACATTCTTCCCCTTAAAATGGAGAGGGGGGCGTGGAGCCAAGATCGAGACTTGGAGACAACACCTGGTGTGAGCTCAAAAAAGCAGCAGCTTTTAACCTGAGAGGCCACCAAGTTCCAGATGCTACCATGATGCCAACCAACTTCCCTGGGCTGACAACCCCACCAATGTGTCCTGGAGCCCCGCTTCTCCACAACCCTGCCCCACTAGGGAAAGAGAGACAGCCTGGGAATATGGCTCGAACAGTCAACACCCATGTTCAGCGGGTAAACAATTACGGAAGCCAGACCTTCCACCTTCTGCACCTTCATCCTTGGGTCCATACATCCAGAGGGATGAAGAATAGGAAAGCTATCAGGGGAGGAGATGGGATACGGAGATCTGGTGGTGGGAATTGTGTGGAGTTGTACCCCTCTTAGCCTATGGTTTTTCCCAGTGTTTCCTTTTCATAAATAAAAATTTAAAAAAACGTAGAGGGGGGAAAAAAGCAACATAATAGAAAAACTCACATACCTCCACAATGGCTGCATCCAGTTGATTCTCTCCTCACAATCTTCTCATATGACTTTTTGACAGTTAATTTTGAAATTAATTTATTTCAAATGAATCCACACTTTTGCAGATTTAAAAATTAAAGATAAAGGCAGAGACATCTGTAGCTGTTTACTTAATAATTGTTTCACAATTTACTAATGAAAAGTACTATCATTACTGGAAGGTAGATCACCCCAGTTTTTACAATATTTTTGTTATGATTTTGCCATATTCTCACTTAAAGAATTTTGTAAAATAATATTACATATTACACAATCTTCAGTGAAATCTTTAAGTATACTTTCCCTTTTTGCATACTTTTACACTTCTTCAGTCTTCTTACCATCCCTCTTTCCAGGTTTTCCATGCAAACAAGCTAGGATGCCCCATCCCTCCCCTTTTTTTAAAAAAATATTTATTTATTGGATAGAGACAGAGAGAAATTGAGAGGGATGGGGATGATAATGAGGGAGAGACAGAGAGACACCTGCATCACTGCTTCACCACTTGTGAAGATTCCCCCCCTGCAGGTGGGAGAGACTTGAACCTTGATCCTTACATACTGTAACATGTGTGCTCAACCAGGTGTGCCACCACCCACCCTTTTTTTTCCTTTCCTGATCATGTAATCATGTATGTGATATAAACAAATGCATGTGTCAATCCTACACACACACTCACACAAATTTCCATTTGCCAGTTTGTTTTGCAAAAAAATAAAAAAATCCCCAAATCATATTTTATCTTATCCATTTTGTAGTATTCAGCTGTACCTAATAAAAACTCTTCAAGCTACTTGCTTTAGTCTGTTTTGGCTGCTATAGCAAAATGCTACCGACTGGGTAGCTTACAAACTGCTGAAATCTATTTCTCATGGTTCTGAAAGTGGGGAAATCTAAGATCAAAGTCTTGGCATGGTTGTTTCCTGGTGAGGGCCCTCCTCCTGGTTTGTAGCTGGTGTCTTGCTGGTGTCCATAGGTAAAAGGTAGGTAAAAGGTACTATGGATCCCTCTGGAGTTTTTCTAATTCACTAATTCCATTCATGAGTACATACGCACCTCCCAAGCCATATACCTTCTGATATCACCAGGAGGTACTGTTAATACATCTGAGAGACACAAACATTTAGGCTATGGCATCATCTGTTAGAATATTCAGACTATGACATTACCTATTAAAGTTGTTCATTGTGGGCTTTTAAAAAAAAAAAATCATTACTTTCAATTTCTTTTTTTTAATATATATTTTATTGATTTTGTTATTGGATAGAGACAGCCAGAAATTGAGAGGGGAAGAGGAGATAGAGAGGGAGAGAGACAGAGACACCTGCAACCCTGCTTCACCACTCATAAAGCCTCCCCTCCTGCAGGTGGGGACCAGGGGCTTGAACCCGGGTCCTTGCGTGCTATATTGTGTGCGCTTAACCAGGTGCACCACCACCTGACCTTGGGTCCATACTCTCAGAGGGATAAAGAATAGGAAAGCTGCAGGGGTAGACAGCATAATGGTTATGCATAGAGACTCTCATGCCTGAGGCTCCGAAGTCCCAGGTTCAATCCCCTGCACCACCATAAGCCATAGCTGTTCAGTGTATTTCTCTCTGTGTCTTTCTCTCTCTGCATCTCTCTCAAAAAATAAAATACTTAAAAAAAAAAAGAATAGGGAAGCTATCAGGGGAGGGGATGGGATACGGAGATCTGGTGGTGGGAATTGTGTGGAGTTGTACCCTTCTTATCCTACGGTTTTGTTAATATCTCCTTTTTTAAACAAATAAATAAAGTTGTTCATTACAGTGACTAATAATCCATACTGTTAATGTACCATATTTCATTCACACTTCCCCTCTAAGTTTTGTGTAACTG